>NC_143393.1:52185402-52340434 GCF_980474605.1 Leiobunum rupestre
TATATTCCCAATAGTTCGTAAAATATAATTTGTAATTAACGAAGCATGGCACCACTCGGCGGTGGCCAAAAGCTTGGCGTGCAAGAGCTAAATAGCCGTCTTGAGGCGTATAAAGTATTTATTGTTGGATTCTATCGTTCACCTTTGAAAGGTTTTAACTTAACTTTGCTTAACGTTCCATAACATTTAACCATGCAATTTAAAGTAATTTTTTTTAATTTTAAATAAGTCCAATCTTATTCGTTCGTCAGAATGGTTCTGTTTAATGGTTTGTTTCGGAATAAATCCTTAAATTTGTTGAATTCTCCCGAAAATAATGCATTGGAGCTAATATTAACTTGAAGGAAAATACGATCGAAACTATGGTTTCGGGTCTAGTGCAATCTTCGTATTGCGTGACCAGATTGGAAATCACAGTCTGGCCTGGTATTTTATAAGACTTTCAGAAACCGTTATTTTCCCCGGCATTTTCTGGATCCTCAGCAGTGAGGGAAGAAACAATAAGGTCCTTATAACTCAGGTGCAAAGTATAAAAGACGCCATCTGGATAATCTGTTGAGTATTTAAAAATTTGCCTTTAATGGCGTTACTTCTACGGAAGGATATTTGCTTGTCAAATGGGATTAGGTCTATTTCTGTAGAAACATTTGTGGTTCCCACGCCTGATCACGAAAGGATTGGGTTAAGGGCGGCTCCTTCTCTGCGGCCCCGAATTTGGTACTCTTGTACTTCCAACACTTAATTCCCAGTGGGCGGAAAGGGATAGGTACCTTGCCAGATCTCCTCTGTTTCCAGCCTTCCTTCCTTCCTGTCATCGTCGTTAAAGTCCAATTCCCCAACTCGTTCTACTTCCCTCTGAGACTGGCGCTGAGACCCTCTTAGTTATATTGAGATTTGACAACTTTTGAAACGGATGTCCATTTCTTATATTTGCTTAACTGTTGCTTTTAAATACGATTCCCATATCTTTGTACGTTGTCTACGTTATTTACAAGGCGCGCTTCCAGTTTTCAATTTTTATTTGGAAATTTAACTTTCCGTATTCTCGCGCCATGAGCGCTTTGAGATGGACGTGTGATGTCACGCCAATCGGAAATTCTCAGTTTTCCGTCCTAGAATTTCCTAATTTTCGTTTAGTGTTTCATAGCGCCTTATGGTGTGCGCATGATCTGTACGGCAGCGGTTTCTCACTACACGTAAGCATTAATATATTATATTAATTTTCTATAACGAATAAAATTAAACTGACATTAATGTTTTAGGAAAGTTAAGTTGCTATGGTTAACTGTACCTACTGGTAGTGGTAATTGAATTATTACCGAAACGAGCCAAGGGATAAAGTTCCTCTTAAAAATCCCAAGTCATTGTGATTTTTAAGTTAAAAGGCATGCTATTATTTTCTTGGAAATTAATTGTAATGTATGATATTTAAGTGCTAATTTGTATTGTTATAAAGATGGTGATGTTTTGAACCTGGTTGTACTGAAAGTAAAAAGAATAGTAAATAACAAAACACAGAACATGACATAAACCCTATCAGCTTTCATGATTTCCCAAGAGCAGAAACTTTTAAAAAAGTGGGTTAGTGCAATTTTAAAGAGCAAAGACTGTGATGATATTAGCGAGCACTTTAGTCAAATCGCCAAAAATGGATATTCTAAGGTGTGTTCCCGTCATTTCCAAGAGGCAAATCTTGCTCAAAAAAAAGGTCGAAACCTTACGAAGTACCAACTGTGATAAGTGAATCTAACAAAGTCGGTGATACTTCTTGGATACCTAATGAAAATGAAAAGCTATCAAAATCAGTTTTTGAATTACTTTTTATCCTGTTACCAACAAAACTAAGTAATCTAAATCCTTTAAAGGAATTCGTATTATTGAAAGACCTGAAACAGTTAACTATTGTAGAATTCATTGGAGCCCTATTCAAAAATCAATAAAAAGAGACTTATCTGGGGATATACAAAGAACTCTAGTAAGCAACGATTGTAACAGTTTGAAGAAATCAACATTGGCCAGAGATCGATTAAAAAGAGCCCTTTATCGTCATGAGGCATCATTAGCCTTAGAAGAGAGCCCTACACATTCACTCAGAAGACTTTTCAACAACAACGGAGAAACTCGCCTAAAGAAAACAGATTGAAACCCGAAGATTAACCTATAAAGTCTAACAGTTTTCCTTAAGAACGTCTTTTAAATATTTTTGACTAAATTTCAAATTAAAATGTTTATAGCGAAATTGGATATAATGTGATAGAAATAAGAGATAATGGTACCACCAACACAATTCTTGATCTGATTTTCACTGGCCAAGAAAATGTTCCTACACTTACATGTGATAACCTGATTGCTACCAAAGAAAATGTTCCTTAACTTACACGTTATGACCTGATTTGTATAAAGAAATATGTTCCTACACTTAGACGTGATAACTTGACTACAATCAATGAAAATATTTCTACTTTTACACAAGATGACCTTATTCATGCCAAAATAAGCGATCCTGTTCTTACACCAGAAGATCTAATTCAAACAAGACGCTTGTAATTCTGAAGATGCCACATCTTAACTTTCAGATTGAACAGGTTCTTGCTTATGTGTATATAGAATCCACTTTGAGAGTTTGTTGCCTGATATTCCAAAAAACAGAAGTTGCGTATACTTGTATGAGGGAGTTGGAAGTTCTTCACTTACCTCACAAGACAACTTTTAAACGATTTATTGGCTATTCAACTGGAGAAAATGGAATCACTTCCGTGGTCAAAGATACAGTTGCATGTGAATACAACTACCAAATGCATACTTTTTCAAGGTAAATCCCTGAAGTAATTTGGCAATGCCGTTTTATTACACGAAATTGCGCATCCACTGGATGTAGAAAGAAAACTATTCATGGCATTCGACCGTAGCCTCCTAATCAAAATAATACGCGCCCAATATCTGTTTAGATATAAGTTGTACATTGACATCCTAATTTCTTCCGACCATGAGTTTCTTTTAACAAAAGGGAATGATCATTAAAGATGCAAGGTGTCTAGGCCGGAAAGTTTTGTTTCTAACATAATTTGAAAAAAATAATTTCCTACGTGCTATTCAAGTTTTTTCGTAAATAGTAACTGCTGCCTTAACAAAAATGGTACAGCTTAATCAAGTAAAGTTGGAAGATCGGGAAAGTGTGGAAATGACCATTTTCATCATGGAAAACATTCGCAAATGGCTTGAGCGTCACGACGTAAGCTATAACAGTTATGGGCATCGCTTAAGAAATACAAAAAAAAACTCCCTGACTATTGATGACAATCGTTTGGAAAGGCATTAAAATGATTTTCTGATGATCAATGAAAACATTCAAATGCATGTCACATTAAAACGAACGAAGCAGTGGTAATGACTACCAAATATACTGTGGCAATAACGAAGCACTTGTTAGAAGATGGTTTACATTTTGTGCTAACGAGAAAATTATCAAGTGACTCCATTGAAGAAAGTTTTAGTGCTCTGAGAAACAGCGCTGGAAATAACGTCTGCATGGATGTGAGATCATGCATTTTAGGTCTTGAAAATGCCCTAGACATTGGAATTCTGAAGGCTTCAAAATAATCTAATGCAAAACGCGAAAATAATGTTGAAATTTCGGAAACTATTCAGAAGACTTCTCGGGGGGAAAAAAAGAGGCCAAGGAAATCAAACAGCTAACTATTTTGGCACAAGCAAAAGAAATGAAAACCCTTCTTTCGCCATACCACTGGAAACAAATGGATTCTATGGGATAAGTCACTAAAAATTGTACTATTTTAGATATAGTTCATTCAATGTAACTAAAATAAAAAAATCCAATTTTAGATTATACTTATCCCACAATCATGTATGTAACAACTGCGTGCAGAAGCTAATACAACCAGCTTCAAATGCACCTTTGCTTAATTTAATTAAAAATCAGGACAACGGTAGTCTGAAATATCCCAGCAGGCTTTTAATCTCGCTTATGACAAGCGTAACAGACTTTGCGGAAAATACTTTTTCAATTTTTCAACGGTACATGGTACTTAGTACATATTGCTCAATTTTAATGAAGCACTAAAATGTTAATGTTCTTGATATTTATATTTGGTTAAATTATTACTGGAAAATGTTTAAAGGGCGTTATTATACAGGTAGTTTCGGAGTAGTCTGGCACAAATTTACAAGCGCATTCTATGTGTAACCAGGAGTTAAAAAGGTCCTAAGAAACGTTTTCCTAAATTTAACCGTATCCGAGTAATCGGCCTCCAAAACTTCGAAAAACGTACAAATGTGCAGTTTCTATTATTCCTTGGACTCAATGGTTTCCTTTTACTAAGAATGTTTTTTATCGAAAAATATGCGAAACATTAACTAGTATCAAAAGTTCGTAACTACACTTTGGAGGTCAAATTTATTGCACTGTGGAAGCTAGCAAGTTAGAAACTTAAGCAGACGCTTGAGGTAATAAGACCCCTTAAACGGTTTGGCAACGTTGCGTCATCTAGATCTGTTTCAGTTGTGAATAGTTTCACATCAATCAATAATGCGTTGTCATAGGTCGTCAATGTTGCGGACTTCAGTCTTGTTGTACTTTTATTTCAAGATGACCCCAGAAATAACAGTTGGGTTTGGGATTAAATTCGTGTTCTTTGAGTAACAAGAAGTAAAAACGTCTTATGAGATAAGTGAATTACAATTTCTAATAGCAAAAGCTCACTAAGTGTTCGCATCCAGAAGTATGCTGTCGCTACAATTTAAAATAATGACGAGGTGATTTAAATTACCAAAAGATACAGTAAAAAATGCATTCATTTGTTTAATGGTTTCTCAGAGGTTACAAGTACTGTTACCTAACAACATAACATCATTGTATTTACCAAAGTGGTTTGAAATGGCCCCCATTGGCGTGTAGGCAAGCTTCGACGCGTCCTGATTCTCGAACACGATGAAAGATTTCTTGCGTGTTTCGGATTGTGTCGCAGGCGTCAATTGTAGATTGCCGTAGGTCTTCAACGTCTCGAACTTCAGTCGTGTATACCAAGTCCTTGATAAATAGTCACCAAAATTTCGCACCAGACGTTGAGACAAAACTGCACTTGATTGGACCTAACGTTAGTTGTGTGTGGATTTTCTTGCTGCCACTCATGACGTATATGTAAATTAAAGATTCCATCACGTGGAAATTAGCCTCGTCAGAAACTAGGAGAGTACTTAACAAATTCAATTGACGGCTTAAGTCTGCTCCATAAACCACAGACAAAATTCGACTCGTCTTGGGTAATCGGCCTTATTTAAAAATTGAACATTTTGTAAATGGAATGGATGGTAAGGGTTTTCTCGAAAGATACGCAAAACATTTACATGGTCGACTCGCAATTGACGTCCAACTTGTCTCGTTCTTGTCATAGGATTATCCTCGAAGAGAGTAAGTACTTGTTCCTCCATGTCTTTTGGAACGTCTCCTTCTGCAGTAGCAGGTCCCGTGGGTTCTATTTTTCCAGTTTCTCTTACGCGTGGGTCAACCACCGTGAACGTTTGTCGATTTGGAAGCTGGCTTTGAGGAAAGTTGTACTGGTACAAGGGCCGCGAGTCCATACATAAGATGCCAATCGGCATAGCAAAGTAGCTTAAAGATACGAAATGTGAATTTCATTATTTAGGTTCCTCAATTTATATCAAATATGACCCTGCTATCAGTCCAAAAAAATTAAGAACATGTGTTGTAGACTAAACCTGTAGAATAAAAAACTTTTACTGTGGGTGACTATTTAATGAGACTATTAATTTCACAAGCTAACTACCTTGAGTGTACTAGAATTCAGATAAGACACGGAGATGAGCTAGATACGTTCCAAACCTCTTCACAAGGTGTTAAAATTTGTACTTACTTATGGCATAAGAAGAATAAAAATTTTAAACTCAATAATTCCCTTTTTTAATAAACGTAGTCACTTAGAAACACCTTGTTATTGTTAAAACGTATTTCTAAACGAAGCTTACTTCTTACATTCTATAACGCACTTTTGATACAAGTTTGTTTTTTTTTTCGAACAGATAAGAAACCAATAATGAGGGAAAGGAAAAAATTGGTCCAAGGAATATTAGAAACTGCACATTTACGCGTTTTTCGACGTTTTGGAGGGCGATTTTTGACGACCAATTATTCGGATACCGTTCAATTTAGGAAAACGTTTCTTAGGACCTTTTTCACTCCTTGTTACCCGAGGAACACGCCTTTACATTTGTGCCAGACTTCTCGAAAACACCCTGTATTGTTGAACTTTTTTGTTGATATGCTCGTCAATAAAGGGGTTTATCGGGGTAAGGACTTATGATATGTGGAAGTTATGTTTCTTAAAAAAAAGTGGTTTTGGAGCTAGAAAATGCACTATCAAAACTTGGTTTCCGAGCGTACCTCACTGCAATGTTTAAAAACCATTATAAACGTATTTTTCAAAATATAGATAAACTAAACTATAAACTATGAGTTGTTTATATAGGCAATGAACTTTAGAGAAAATTCTTAATTATAAGAATACAAAGGTGTTATATAAGAGAAACTTCGTACTTTAAAGCTCTGTTGCATGCTCAGTTGCATATATACCACACGCGCATTTTGGAAAACGCTACAACTAGAACCTAATGGAGGGGTCCGACTTTCGTACAAATTGCACACTCTCTAGACGAAACTGATTTTATGAATATTGCTATCAATTTCAATATCTAGGTGGAAATCAGCCTAAAAACTAGAAATCAACACGACAATCGTACTCTGAAATCTCAAAATCAGTTTTGGATTTCTGAAATCACCTCGAAGGCAAAATCCCTTTCGCTAAATGCGCAAAAATAGGAAACATAATGCACGAAGCTGGACGCACAACCGTAAAACTTCATCCTTCGTATACTCCGTGTACTACGCAATGGCCGATTTTTGCGTCTCCAGTTTTTGAAACAGAAAATTGAAATAAACGTGTTGCGACAGCGGACAAATGATCATTTTGTCGATCGGCACATTAACTTAGCCAACGGTCAAGTTGATAAATAATTCTAATATGATTATTTTTATTTTTAGCATATTAATTTCAATTTAACTCCATAAAAATTATTCAATACAAATTTGCTAAATGCATAACTCTACTGAAATTCCAAGATTATGCATAACGGAGGTCAGTAAAACGAATCGAAGTTTAAAATCTGTTTAAATGAATGTATTTCAATAAAATTCATTGAAATTCTCAAAACGTAATATTATAAAGATGCAGCCCTCTCAAACAAGCCTACTCTGAACACGCCATTCGCATATAAAGCCTATGCCACCAATCTTATTTGGCGGCTGAAAGGAGGTAGTGACGGTAGCGTCACATGGAGGGACAGAGGTTGCAAAAGACGGGTGTCGCGCTGCACGAGATGAATTTTACTAATTTCATTTAGCAATGACGGATTACTTGAGAAATTCAATTGAATCCACCAAATACTTTTCGCGACCGAAACGAGCCTAGGTAGCGTAACGGCGCTAGCTTCTCCAAGGTAGCTCCTATGATCTAGAGTCTGCTACAGACAAATTAAAAATACATTTTTTCTTAAATAAACTTAAATTATGTTAAAATACAAGTCACATTATTTAGGAAGTAAAATTTAACTAAAAGCGTCTGTTTTAGCAGCTTCCTATCCAGGTTGCAATAACGAACTTTTCGCTTGATATTACTCAAAACTTAATGAAGCAAACATTAACTCTAGACGGGAAGAGTTTAAACTTTCGCTTATTTGATAACAGATCTGTGATACGTCTCTTATTTTGCAACAAATAATACTTACACTTTCCTCAGGTTCCATTTTGGGCAACACCGTCAGAGGACCCAGTGACTAAGCAGATAAAAATTACAGGAATTTTGGAAAGTTTTTATTCATCTCTGTTGGATAAACTTAATATCAGGTTTGGATTTTCTTCTAGTGAATGGAAGAGTATACAAAATCTTATTTTTTAAAATAGTTAGTTAAAATGGCTTTCTCAACCCCTGCGTGCAATTTCGCAATGACATCGTGTTGTTTCTGCTGGGATTATAAGTTGCAAGAAGCAATCTGCACCACTTCCGGAATTGCAAATATACAGCGTGCTTGTTATTCGGACATGTTATTTTTTACAAAACCTACTTAAGGTAGAAATGTAAAATTTTTATGGTTTTGTAGAAACACCGGAAGACATTGATTGGTGAAATGTCATCGTTTTCTAATACTTTTAGAAAAATTATTTTTTCACCAAAAGGTGCTAGATTAATTTGCACAATTAACAATTCGTATAGCATCATCTGAAACCTAGTAATACCTTTGGTTCGATGAAAAAAGACCTTTTCTCACTGGGAAACGCGACTTGAAAAATTGACAAGTTGGGCAAGCTACAATAAACTTGTTTGATCCGTGAAAGAGATGGAGGTATCAAGGGAATCAACGGAAACCTCTAATTAAGGAATAACTGTACTAGTTTTAATAAAGTGTAAAAGTTTCACCCGCATAATAGTTGGTAGTATTCGGCTTTTATTAATTACAATTATTTATTTCAAACCAGTTAAATAGTTGTTTACAAAGTGGGTTCTATTATACCCTCATTGGCTGCACGTTAGCTTGAGCTCGATGAATCATATTATCAAATGCACGCTGGTGTTACTTCTTTACAAGCAATTTCAATTATCTTGCGGAGTTTCAATAAGATTTGCGTAAACCCTTTCTTTGATGAATTCTCACAGAAAAACGTGTAGCCGTTTCAGATCTGGAGACGTTGCAGGCCAAAATACTGGGTCATTTGTTCCGAACCATCTGTGAGGGAACTCGTTGTTCAGGAATTCTGGCATCTCTCTGTGATAATGTGGTTGGGCGCCAATTTGCTGAAACCAAATTCGGCATCTTTCAGTCAAAGGAAGGTCGTCGATGTCATCTGCCAGCTCGCTCTGTAAGAAACCCAAACAGCTCTGTCCGTTGAGATTTTGAAGCAAAAACACTGGAACAATCAAACGTTTCCTAAAAGTCCAATCCAAACATTGTTGCGCTGGAACTAAATTTGGTGATGATGTTCGAATCCCCAGTGAGGGTTTTCTTCCTGGAAGGTTAAAAGGCACATCTCTAGAAAAAAAAACATTCGTCGGTGTAGAAAACATGGCGCGTAAATTGGGGATCGTCATCTACCACATGGAACAACCAGTTGCCAAAGTCGTAACGTCTTTGAAAATCCCCATCAATCAGTGAAGCCTAGCTCTTTAAGGATAGTACCTATATTTGTGAACAATTTTACAAACACGCTTTTTACACCAACCTAATTCGGCACTCACGGTTCCTCAACTTCTTCGAGGGTATAAAACACAATATGCAAGAACAGTGTTCTTAAAGTCCAAATTAATCTGACCAAACTGTTGAAAGTCCATGACAACTCGCTTTACTGTATTTAAGGACGGCTTTCGGTTGGGATGTCACACTTGAAAAATCTCACACACTCTTCTTGAATGTTGGCCACCCTCTCCAAAGTACAGGGCAACAATTTCGGTTCGTTGCGCTCTTGAAAAATGAACCAGAATTCGAAAGATTGAAGAACTCCATTTACATACGAAAAAAGCACTTTAACCATTAAGAATTTTGTCTAATCAGATGTTTCAAAATCTTTTTCCAAGTTTATTAAAGGCTAAAAAACATTCGCAACAAAAATAATGATTTAAATTTGAGATGAGCAAGCTATACTTTCGCAATAAAGTGCGCGACTTTCTCTTCCCCAGATCAAACAAGTTTATTTTGGCTTGCCCAACCTGTAAGTTTTCCTAGTCGCGTTTTTCACTGTAAAATAAGTCTTTTTCGATCAATCTTAAGGTTTTCGTAGGCTTCAGAAGATGTTCTATAAATTGTCATTTAACAAAATTGATCTAGCCCTAGTGGTTATAAATTAATTTTTTTTTTAAGTGTAAAAATACGTTCAGAAAACGATTAAATTTTACCAATCAATGTTTCCCGGTGTATTTACTCAAACTTTAAAAATTTAAAATTTTTACCTTGAGAAGTTTTTGTAAACAAGTTGGCAAGCCAAAATATACCTCTCCTCGGAAGAATTGTCCCTAGTGGTATTAATTTCTCGAGACGACCCTTAAAGATATCTCCGCAGTTCAGAGTTATTTGCTTAAAACGTAATCCCGGTTCAATCCCGCCAGTATAAATTTTAATTTTAATTAAAATAATTAAGACAAAACAACAGAGTTTAATTTATCCAGAATAATATAATTTAAGTAGTTACAACAGCGAGTACTAAAACAATGCACAATTGAATTTAACCCTATTTACAGAACAAGTTTATCAGTTAAATATAATACCAAGTCAATTTTAATGAAAGAAATATCTACAGAGGGTATTTGTATTTTTCTCGCTTACGAAATACTTGCCGCATCTTTAACGCTCATTTTATTTCAACATTCGCCCTTTAGGAAGATACCGTAGAATAGTTATATTCGACATTTGGTAGTGGACGACTCGTAGACTTCCTGTTGACGTTGTGACACATACCGCATGAAATAGACCAATACCGTCCAATTTCCAATATCATATAATGACTCGCACACCCAGGAAATCAATGACTGCATTAGGAATCGTAGATATCCAAATATCCACACCAATAAAAAATGAAACTTACCATTCACAAAGCATAGAAAGCCACTTGACTAAACGACAGCTCATATATCAATAAATGACCGTAGACGGAATAGTTAGGGCTTTTTATAAATAAAAACGAACGAACTTAATTGATGAACTGCATTAAATATCTTAATCAGTCGAGAAAACGATTAAAATAAATTATGAAGTAATGACGACCCAGTTAAAAACCATACCAACATAAGTGTAAGAGCACGATGTACACAACTCGATATTTTCTTCATAAATGACCCATTACGTTAAACATACAATAGATATACGACTGCAAAAATGAAATAATAATTATAGCAAGAAGTACGACACCTAAACATTACAAACCGGAATTTTCGACGTCATTATAATAAAACCGGATAAGCTGAAGAACACGACGTACACACTAAAATGTTTCCTCCAAAACTGGACGTTTCCGTGGAAAAAAATTAGCTCAAAACATTTAGATAAAAATATAAGATCAAAGAGTAGAAAAAACAAGCACTTGAAGTCTTTTAATAAAAATACAAAACAAGTTGGCAAGCCAAAATATACCTCTCCTCGGAAGAATGGTCCCTAGTGGTATTAATTTCTCGACACGACCCCCAAAGATATCTCCGCAATTCAGAGTTATTTACGAAAGACGTATTCTGGTTCAAACCCTGCCCGGTATAAAATTTTAATTTTAATTTAAATAATTGAGACGAAACAATCGAGTTTAATTTATTCAGAATATTATAAATTAAGTAGTTACAACAGCGAGTTAGACTTACTAAAATAATGCACAATTGAATTTAACCCTTTTTACAGTACATGTTTATCAGTTGAATATAATACTAAGCAAATTTTAATGAAAGAAATATCCACAGATGGTATTTGTATTTTTCTCGCTTACGAAATACTTGCCGCATCTTTAACGCTCATTTTATTTCAACGCTCGTAGACTTCCAGTTGACGTTGTGACACATACCGCATGAAAAAGACCAATGCCGTCCAATTTCCAATATCATATAATGACTCGCACACCCAGGAAATCATTGACTGCGTTAGGAATCGTAGATATCCAAATATCCACACCAACAAAAAATGAAACTTACCATTCACAAAGCACAGAAAGCCACTTGACTAAACGACAGCTCATATATCAATAAATGACCGTAGACGGAATAGTTAGGGCTTTTTATAAATAAAAACGAACGAACTTAATTGATGAACTGCATTAAATATCTTAATCAGTCGAGAAAACGATTAAAATAAATTACGAAGTAATGACGACCCAGTTAAAAACCATACCAACATAAGTGTAAGAGCACGATGTACACAACTCGATATTTTCTTCATAAATGACCCATTACGCTAAACACACAATAGATATACGACTGCAAAAATGAAATAAATTACAAAAAATATAATGCAATCAAGCAATAAATTCATTCAAAAATTTAGAAACCAAACAATAGAAAATGTAATTATAGCAAGAAGTACGACACCTAAACATTAACAAACAGGAATTTTCGACGTTATTATAATAAAACCGGATAAGCTGAAGAACACGACGTACACACTAAAAAGTTTCCTCCAAAACCGGACTTTTCCGTGGAAAAAAAATTAGCTCAAAAAATTTAGATAAAAATATAAGATCAAAGAGTAGAAAAAAAACAACAATATCTCGATCACTGAAAATAACTTACGACCCTTCCTTGGCCTAAAACCCAGATACATATTATATTAAAAAAAAGCGTATCCGAAAAAATAAACCTACTGACAATTAAAGAGTTTAACAACGTCATTGAATAATATATTACAGATTTATAACACAACGTAAAAGGAATCAATAACACAGCGGCAACGAATCAAAGTCCTTAAACCGCGCTGCCGGTTCAATTCCCGACGAAATAAAAACAAGTTCACAAAAATTAAAAAGGAAAGTTCAATAAAAAATATCCACATATATTGTATTCATCCGTTTAGTAAAAAAACCCCGCCTAATCATAATGGTTCCTTTACTTAAATATGATCCCTAAGGAAGTCAATGGCTAGGCGGTGAACTATCCGCAATTTCCGCATGGTAACAATGCGACCCGAGATCAATTCCTGATCATGATCAAATTTTACATTAAAATACTTTAATATTTAATTCAATATAAGATTAATATTATTTATAAATATTTAATTCAATATAAGATAAATATTATTTATAAATATTTAATTAAATATCAGATTAATATAATTTATAAATATTTAATTAAATATAAGATTAATATAATTTATAAATATTTAATTAAATATAAGATTAATATTATTTATAAATATTTAATTAAATATCATATTAATATAATTTATAAATATTTAATTAAATATCATATTAATATAATTTATAAATATTTAATGAAATATAAGATTAATATAATTTATAAATATTTAATGAAATATAAGATTAATATAATTTATAAATATTTAATGAAATATAAGATTAATATAATTTATAAATATTTAATGAAATATAAGATTAATATAATTTATAAATATTTAATGAAATATAAGATTAATATAATTTATAAATATTTAATGAAATATAAGATTAATATAATTTATAAATATTTAATGAAATATAAGATTAATATAATTTATAAATATTTAAAATGATGTAGAATAAATTATAGTACCTAACGTTATAACTTCCCAGCAAACACAAGAACGTCCTTTGGGCATCCGATAGACGTCACACTCGGATCTTGCCTTCGTCCGTAGGACATCCCAAAATCCGGGATTGACGTCGGTTGGACGTTAAAGGACGTCCAAATGTCCGGTTTGTCCATAGCCGTAGTACGTCCCGGGGACGAGTTTTCGGACGTCCAACGGCGATTACTGCGGTCGTCCCCTGGATGTCTTTCTATAAAACCTAGAGATGTCTTTAGGCCTTTAATTTGGTTCAATCATGGCTCAATAGGGATGAAACTAGGACGTTCATTGGATATCGTATTCTGAACAAATAATTTAAAAAGCCAAACTTGATATTAAAATTTTATTCAAAACATTAAAATACAAGATAATGGAAAAAATCCAACAACAAGTGTAAAATTTGATTGTAATAACACGAACTCTGCATAAAAATTAAGAATTTAAATTTATTATATAAGGTTATTTAATTTTTACGATAGGTTTTCGAAAGTTGGAAACTCAAGTATTAGCAGTTAACATATAAATTACAAAACTTATATAGTTATTTAATTTTTATATAACAAAATAAATTTCGAACTAAACTATTAAAAAATTAAATAACCTTCCTTATACAAATGTAAAAAAAACAATAAAATTAATTTTCAAATCAGAAGCAAAATAAAACTAAGCCATTTAATACTATTCTTTAAAAAAAATTAAGACTATGGGATGAAAAATGTACTCTAGAAATTGGAATTACAAATTCAATATATAAAATATAACAGTATGAAATAAAGCTTTAGGCAAACCACTCAGTGAGAGTAATGAATAATAAACTTAAAAAGTTAAATTGAAACATGTACAGGTCCAAAATTAACTTTAAAAACAACAAACCTTCCCTAACTTTCGGAGAATTCAACGCAAATCTTACTTTTGGAATTCCAAATTCAATATATAAAATATAACAGTATGAAATAAAGCTTTAGGCGAACCGTTCAGTGAGAGTAATGAATAATAAACTTAAAACGTTAAATTGAAACATGTACAGGTCCAAAATGAACTTTAAAAACAGCGAACCTTCCCTAACTTTCGGAGAATTCAACGCAAATCTTACTTTTGGAATTCCAAATTCAATATTTAAAATATAACAGTATGAAATAAAGCTTTAGGCGAACCGTTCAGTGAGAGTAATGAATAATAAACTTAAAAAGTTAAATTGAAACATGTACAGGTCCTAAATGAACTTCAAAAACAGCGAACCTTCCTTAACTTTCGGAGAATACACTGCAAATCTTACTTTTAGAATTCCAAATTCAATATATAAAATATAACAGTATGAAATAAAGCTTTAGGCGAACCGTTCAGTGAGAGTAATGAATAATAAACTTAAAAAGTTAAATTGAAACATGTACAGGTCCAAAATGAACTTTAAAAACAGCGAACCTTCCCTAACTTTCGGAGAATTCAACGCAAATTTTACTTTTGGAAATACAAATTCACTAAACTATTCACGGAACAGATTTGAGCTATAAGTCCACCATTCAGTGAGAGTGAAGATGACTACTCCATAAAGGTAACGAGTCAAAATAGACTTTGATCAAACATATTTTCTTCCTACCTCTGTAAAAGACACATTAAAAAATCGAATTAAAATCATTAAAAAAATCAGACAGTTTTTTAATAAAATACTTACTCTTATGATTTATTATCAGCGATACTAGAGATTACTATGTTATAATCTTTAACGTTTGTGTAGAACGCATGATGGACTTTATGGTGACCGATTCCAAACTATCGAGTAATATTCAGCCCAATCGACGTCGCATGGATCTCCACTATTCGTCCGAAATGTTTCGTCCATCAATGCTATCTAGAGGCGCGTTTATCAGCTATTAATTTTAATTTGTATCACTTGTATTTGTATTTGAGCTGATAATGATTAATGAACCACAAAATATTAATTTTATTATGAATATTATTATTTAAATTTAAGAGTTTATTTAACGTGAATTAATTAAATTACGGGTTAAATCAAAACTACTTAATTATTTAATTAAATTTATCTGTTCTTAATTTTTATATTTTTTTATATTATTATTTTCTTAATTTTTATTTCCATAATTTTCATTTGTTGAATTATTTCTACAATCACAGCCAATTACTGCGAAAAAGCTGATCTAAGTTGGCCGCGCTAAAGTCCTTTCAAAATATCTGGTAGCCCAGTTTGTAGTTTCTTTCTACGACCACGGCCAACTTTGATTTCGCGCTGCCACGCTATAGCGGCCATAACAATATTTTCAAATCCCATGTAAATAAGCGAAAGAAAATAGTCCCGTTAGGAGCGCTACGTCTCCTCACAAAATATGTAAATTTTATTACAGGCAAAGGCGGGGGATTCGAATTAAATCCGAGAAGAACGTTCTCTCTCGTAATAACAATTTTTCTTCGGAAAAAACACGTTAGCATAAATGAAAATAACATGTTTTAGAATTATGTTCGGGTAAAATTGCCAGATAAACTTAACTAATTGAAGGAAATGTGTTTTTTAGTCAAAGAGGGGATAATTGCATATAAGGAGACGCGTTATTGATACAAGGCGCCATTTTTGAAAGCATTATTTGAAAATCGAGCTTAGAAACGTTTTGGTAATTTTTGAATTATTCTTATTATTAATAAAACGTATATAAATTTATATAAACCATGCCGTCTTGTTGCGTACCGTATTGTACCTCAAATACAAGAAATAGAAAAAATTTGTCTTTTCACGAGTTCCCAAGCAATGAAAATCTTCGGTTATTATGGTTAAAAAACATTAAACGAAAAGATTTTCAAATGAGTGAAAATGGCAAAGATGTAGTATGTAGTCTACATTTCAAGGAACAAGATTATATTTCAGGTTTGTATCTTTATTTAAAAAAATTCTATCAGTCGTATAACATTCTTTCAGTATTGATTAATAAACAATTGTTTTTTAGGTTTAAAAATGCGTAAGCTAAAAAAACTAACTGTGCCAAGTGTTTTTCCTGAGTATCCTAGCTATATGCAGCCTAAACCTACAAAGAAGAGAAAAATTTTAGTACGTGAACCTACTAGTGAACTTGCGTGTGTCCTTTCCTGTAATTTTACTACACATGTTGAAAGTGCTAGTGAAAGTTCTTCAGGAAAAGATATTTCTGAGGTGGCTGTAGATGAAATCGAAAAAGAAATTGTAGAAATAAAAAAACTCAAAGTCACCATAAATAAGCTGCAATCAAAAATTTGGCGTCAAAACCAAAAATTACAGCAGCAACCAAAAATAGTTGACTCATTAAGAGAGAGCTCATTAGAATTTAAACAAAAGCCTTACCTGAAACTTGTACAAATAATTGAAGATGCTGCCGAGCCAGAAAGCCAAGAAGCCTTATTCTTGTTAGATTTAGTAAACAATTATAAAAGTAAACGTCCCACATGGTCAACAAACACTGTACGGCTATGTGCAATCTGGAACTTTGCGTCTCCTAAAGGTTACCAATTTTCAAGGAAAAATGGTTTCCTCAAGCTCCCATCAAAGATGACACTGAAGAGGTACGTTGGAAAAATTGATGGTGAAACGGGAGTTACAAAAGCCATCAAAGAAAGGCTCATGTCTGAAGCCAACAAGTTGAATCCACACGAAACCTTTGTGTCATTGATAATTGACGAGATGTCTATTAAACCACAATTAATTTATGATAAGAAATTAGACAGAGTTTTCGGATTAAAAGATAGTACAAAACATATAGAGAACATACATACTATTGATTACTCCACTGAGGAAATGAATGCACCAAAGCACACCGTAGTGGCAAATCAACTATTGTGCTTCTTAATTCATGGGCTTTCAGAGTCTTACACCATACCAGCAGCCTTTTTCTTTTCTAAGCAACTAACAGGAGGTGATCTATATGCATTAACAAGGATGGTTATTCAGAAAATTTAAGATTGTGGTTTTTTTATCATAAGAATTGTCACGGACAATCATAAAAGTAATGTTGCGATTATGAGGAAGCTTGGAGGAGGAGTTCTAAGTCCAAAAATTCCACATCCAATAGATGAACAGCGTTGCTTCTTTCTCAGTTTTGACCCAAGTCACATTATAAAAAATTTAAGAAACAAATTGCTGGACATTGAAACAGAAGATGGAAATGAAGGCATATCCGGCAAATTGTTACGGAGCTATATGAGCTGCAAAAAGATGAGCCTGTTAAGGCAGTGAGAAATTTAACAAGAGCCTGCGTTTACCCTAACAACTTGGAAAAAATGAAAGTAGTAATCTCTTTATTCTCACCACCCGTTATTGCAGCTCTACAATATTTAAAGTCCCACAGCTTCAGTCATTCCAAGGCTGCCAAGTTTAAAACAGCAACACAAACAATAGAGTATATGGAGATAATCTAAAAATGGTTTGACATACACAATTCCTGCAATAGGCATTTTGCTACTGAATCTCGTAACCCAAACAAGAGTCATTTTTTCTCTTTGGACGATGAACGACTTCTTTGGCTGGAAACCACTTTTCTAGAATATATACATCAGATTAAAGAAGTTGAAAAGCAGTTAATTTTGACCAACGAGACTTACCAAGCAATCAAACTGACAACTGAATCAAATGTGATGTGTATTAAATACTTATTAGAACATGGGTTTGAATTTGTTCTTACGAGGAAGCTGACAAGTGACCCTATAGAAATGTTTTTTAGCATTATCCGTCAAATGTCCGGAGGTAACGATATGCTCGATTCCATAGTCGTCTTTGCCATTGAAAACATACTCAAAAATGGAACAATCACTTCGTCAGTTAACTCTTCAAATGTAGCGGCTGACAGCTTTACAGCAATGGCTGGCTACAGAGATGACTGCGTAGTCTCTAGGTGTGACACAAGACCTTCTAAATCGACCAACAATCAAATTCCTGAAGACTGTAAAAATATTTTAGATGCCCTTTTGATCGCGCTTGAAAATCAATGTTCTACCTTAAAACTAGCCAGTCTAGCATACTTAGCTGGGCATGTTTTGAGGGAATTGGAAAAGAAGGAATTTTGTGGCTGCTGCGTTGAAAACATTTCCCAGGCATGTCACAGCTCTCCACTATTGGATTTGATTAAAAACCAAGATAGTGGAAATCTTAAATATCCAAGACGTCCATTCGTTTTAATTGTATCAAGAATAGTCACCTTTGTGCAAAGTGTATATCCCTACATTTGCGGGTCTCAAGGTGTTTACGATGAACTTGAGAAATGCATTTTGCCAAAGCTCGAGCTCTGTCCTCTATTTCATAGTTGTGACCCAGAACATGCTAAATTAATTGCAGGAATAGTCTTTCAGAAAATAGTCCCTCCAGTTATTGATAACATAACGCGCACAATTTCTGCTAAGCATGAAAAAGTAAAAGAGCTTGTATATAAACCAATATCTAGAAAAGTATACAAACTTCAGTAACATTTCCTTTGTTATTCAAAGATTCACTGTTCAACTATACTAAAAATATATCTATTTAATATCAAGAATTACTATCAACAACATTATTTTAATTTAAAATGTTTGAATTTTTGGTGTTATAAAAAATACTAGTCATATAAGTACGCATTACCGTGATAAGGTGTTGACTACATTCTGCCGGAGCAGAGCCGGAGATACACATTTTTTTATTTTTATTGTCGTAGAATATAAATAGAGTATTAAAAATATTTCAAAGCTAAATTATAATTTAAATATAACTAAAATATTAATTTATTCTTTCGTTAATAAAATAAAAATATAAAACCTGGAAAAAACGACTTTTTCTTTGAAGAATAACAGCTGATTGCACTGGAAGGCGGCAATAAAAAGATAAAATGTGTGAGGAGTTCTAGCGCTACTTCTCCCTGGCGGGAAAAATCTTATTTTGCAAAAACACGGCGATTGTTATGGCCGCTATAGCGCGGCAGCGCGAAATCAAAGTTGGCCGTGGTCGTACAAAAGAAACTACAAACTGGGCTACCAGATATTTTAAAAGGACTTTAGCGCGGCCAACTTAGATCAGCTTTTTCGCAGTAATTGGCTGTGATTGTAGAAATAATTCAACAAATGAAAATAATAGAAATAAAAATTAAGAAAA
The DNA here is from genome assembly GCF_980474605.1 of Leiobunum rupestre. Classification (NCBI taxonomy): domain Eukaryota; kingdom Metazoa; phylum Arthropoda; class Arachnida; order Opiliones; family Sclerosomatidae; genus Leiobunum; species Leiobunum rupestre. Next base: position 52,204,832 of record NC_143393.1, read on the forward strand.
TAATAATATAAAAAAATATAAAAATTAAGAACAGATAGAATTAATTAAATAATTAAGAAGTTTTGATTTAACCCGTAATTTAATTAATTCACGTTAAATAAACTCGTAAATTTAAATAATAATATTCATAATAAAATTAATATTTTGTGGTTCATTAATCATTATCAGCTCAAATACAAATACAGGTGATACAAATTAAAATTAATTGCTGATAAACGCGCCTCTAGATAGCATTGATGGACGAAACATTTCGGACGAATAGTGGAGATCCATGCGACGTCGATTGGGCTGAATATCGGATGTCGCGAAATTGGTACTACGAGGACTAAAATGGGACGTCCGTTATTCGTCCCGTAGGACAAATTTTGGACGGGACCAAGCTGGGCTCTATGGACCATGCTGGGCTCTATGGACCATGCTGGGACGTCCCAGGGACGATTTGTGTTTGCTGGGTTCGTAAAGGACATTCGCCAAAGCGTTTTCCGAAAAACACCGTAGCTTAACAAGCGTCGGTGGCTTAGTGGTTAGATTAAATCTCTTGCACGCAGCAGACCCGGGTTCGATTCCCGGCTGGCGCCAACAATTCGCAAATTGATACTTAGACGAATACCGTGAACAATTGGTGGAAACCCTGCCATTGGACGTTGAGAGGTTGCATAACACTCAGCACTCGGTCCGTCCTAAAAGTCAATAAGAAAAGGTTGAAGAGATAACGCCCGTACAAACACAATACAAACACAACCGTCGTAACATAAACTCAACATTCACACCCTACACATCAACATTACAATAACGAAATATCCAATCAAACTGAGTTAAGACCGTCGCGACGGTGAGCGTTAACGAAAAAACACCCTCCAAACCAACCCAACCGCAAATTAATCCGTTAACGCTCACCGTCGCACGGTGGTTTTACCCTTCGACAGTCCTAGCAACTGTGAACGCAGAGATTTCGAGAAACTGCGTACGCAGTGATTACACTTTGCACCGAAAATGCGTTCGCAGTACAGAGAAACAGACACACAGACTGACAGACACGGTGATTGTATAACCCCTCTTAGAGGACATAGTCCCCTCGGAGAGGTAAAAAATTAGTTTTCCTAACCCAAAGAAAATATTCGCCATAATATTTACGAGTTCAATCCGTTCTTACCGTATTAAAATAATGCCAAAGGACCAATTTTGAAATGGCCGCCATCTTGAATAGCTGAACAACAGAACCCCCATCTCTCTTTTTCCCATACCTCACCCATCAATAATGACGCTTAGTCGCTCTGGCTCATGGACTACAGTAGCGGTCGCTAGGTGGAGCTACGAGGCACTGATGCTTTTCTCTCTGTGTACTACCATTTTCGCACCAAGAACCGCATATTTAACCATTATTATGTTCTTTACGCACCAACCCAACGGTTTGAGTTGGCAAACACTATTATATAACATAAATATAATAGAAACTGAGGAAATATTTAACCAGGATAGTACCAAAAGTAATCGAAATCTGTTGTCGAGAAGAAGAACAGTTGCTGCGTTTAGTTGCTTCTAGATTGGACAAAATCGTCCCTGATGTTTAACTAGCTCTTTCTATCAGAAAAAATATAACTATGTCATGGTTTTTGTAACAATACATGTTTTTTTCTTCTAATGATAGAGTCAAGCTAGAAGATTTATTGCAAACTCGGAAGTTTATGGATTTCGGTAGAATATATAGTGCGAGTAATTCAACTGGTCTCGTCGGTTTCCTTGTCAGAAATGTAAGTTACACATAAATTGACATCTAGCGAAAACGTATTTTAGAAATTTCCCGAAAACATTTTGACATTCATGTTTTACTCTTTTACTTATAGTAAGCTAATAATAATGTTCTTGAATATCAATAACAGGAATGCGACATTTCGCTCATTCCTGATGAATTCCGATACGACGCCTCTGAATTCGTCGATTTCTCACCAATCGCCTATTCCAATGAAATGATGCTTTTCTCCGGAAAACCAATCGAGAAACATTCACCCGTCTACGCCCTGCTATTTCTGTTCGACAAACAGGCACGTCTCAATATTCGGTCCTTCACATATGTTTCTTTTTCAATCTTTAATTGTCAAAAAATTTGTTTCTTTGAGTACACCCTATTCGCAATATACATTTTCGATAGATGGCGTTGTGAACATTCCAATATGGCACGATCTGTTCCTAACAAATCCGGAAAAGATATTGGCTCGTCAGCCACGTTAATTACTATACAGGGTGTCCACTAAAAAACGATCCAGGGCGAATATCTCAGAAACCGTTTTCTCTAGCAATTTAATTTTTTTTATGTTACGTAGCACGTGCAGGGGGCCAAAGAAGAATGATAACCTCGATGACCTTGAACCATGCCTTCATTTATACTCGGAAAAAGAAGTAAGTTATTTTTGTGCCTAAGCTAGTAGAGTAGATATTTACTTGCTGCCTCTCTATAATATAATTGTTATTGCTTTCTAGTTTAGCAAGAATTTTCGTTTAAGAAAATCCACCTGCTATGCTCTCATTCAAGAGTTTGAAAGCTCACCATATTTCCCAAACAATACCTCACATGGTGGTAGTGCAGTGATTTCTTCGGAAAAACATATTCTTTCATTTCTTTGGTATGTCTTCTACTGTAAAATTGGGGATGAACTATTTACAAAATTTGTTCATTAGGTTTGCTGGAAATAAGAGCTGTTTACGGGATGTTTCGAGCAGGTTCGGAATAGGAGAAACAACACTGCTCCGATTAATGGACCGGGTCATGGATTACTTTCTGTCTGTAGCTCCAGCAGTAAACAAGTTTCCTAGAAGTCCAGAAGAAAAAGAGGAAGCTGCAAGAGTGTTTCAAGATGTAAAATGAACTTGTAAAATTAATTAGTCACTCGAGTGTTTAGCCATTTCATGCTTGAACTGACAAAGTTACCTCTATGGTTTTTATACTACTGCCTTTAACACAGAAGATGGGATTGATTTTTTCAGAAGTGGATAAATGCTTTTTGTGACAAAATTGTTAATTATAGAATTTGCATTTTGATATCAATTAAAAAAATGTTTCTACTAATTTTATACAGATAAATGGATTCCCAGGTGTTTTGGGTTGCGTAGACGGGTGCTATATACCCATTCGTACACCTGCGCACAAAATTAAATCTACGTATGTCAATAGGCATGATGGTACATCCATTACACTGCAAGGCATTTGTGATGCAAGACGAAGGTTTGTGGATGTTTTCACTGGTACACCGAGCAAAATACATGATGCCAGGATTTGGAGACTATCGTTTATAAGCCAAGAAATTTCGGGAATATGTGGAAATGAATATCATTTATTGGGAGATGCTGCTTATCCCATTCGTGAATGGCTTATAACACCGTACAGAGATTATGGCAATATGACTAATGCCCAAAAAGCATTTAACTTAAAATTTTGCGGAACACGTGTATTGATTGAAAATACTTTCGGGATTCTGAAACAAAGATTTAGACAGTTAACTAGAACTGACTTTCATACTGTAGACAAAACTACCAGGTTTATTTTTGCATGTTGTGTTTTGCATAATTTATGCATAGATAACGGTGATGAGTGGGATTATACTCCAGTTGACTCAGAGGAAGAAGGTGAAATAGAAGGGAATAACGAAGCTGGGGCAAGAGAAGCTGCGTTAAAAAGATTGGGAGAAATTAAACGGCATACCATCTGCCAGAATTTACGAGGATAATTAACAAAATACCATTTGTCAAAATTTAAAAGCATATTAAACATTTATTTTTATCACAAAATTTAATACTGTAATGAAACTTCTTTTTAATATTTGAAATTTTACTTGGAAAATAACTGTTTCAATAGATCCATTTTTCTTGGTGGCGCCTTTCTCTCGCAGCTTCTTTCAATTCATGAACTTTTAATATAGTCTCCGCAATTGTGTTAGCTTTATTTTCAACTTTCTTTTTTGGTTTCTGCGGAGAGGCGATAGGACGTTTAGGTGCAATTGAAACTTTTCCCACACCTCTCATGACTTCAGGTACGACACTATCGTCATTTGCTGCAATCTTCGCTACTTCGTCTGCAAACTCAACATCTTTACGAGTTGAACCTGATTTACGATTATTTTCCACCATATTTCTTTTTCTTTTCATAACGGTTTTATATCGCGTTTCACATTGTGAAGAGCTGCGGTTTAATGACAAAACATCTTTTATGTCCTTAGAAATTTGAAACCACATGACTTTCTTATTTTTGAACATCTTCATTGGTCCTATTTTGGGTAAATACTCGGCATACTTATGTAGTAATAGTTTTGTTTCTCCTGTACCCCACTCAACAAAAAAGATTTAAATGAAAAAATATTGGGTTAATTCAATACTTTTGTTTGCAGATTCTTCATCATTTAAATCAATGAAATTTTCAGTTGACATATTTGAACCGTCTGAAATTAAGCCGCTTTCAAGTAGGAGTTTTTCATCAAGTTCTAACAAGGATTTCTCTCCTATAAAAAAATATTGATAAGAAATACATATTTTTCCTTTATAATAATGATATATCGATTATTTCAATTTGCCAAGTTGCAATGTGAATTCAATCATTAGTCCATGATTCAATTGAGGAAGGAAGAGTTCAGCCTAGGCATGTGTTGTGTTATATACTTACCATCAACTACAACGTGAGCGAGAATCATCCCATTGTTTCGAATAAATGAACCGTCTTCATTAACAAAAAGTTTATCAAAAATGACATTGCTCGCCATTTTACCTGAAAAACGCGTCTTCATATATCGCGCCAAAAACCAGGGGGCGAAAACGTGTTTCACTGGGAAATCTGCTCGGCAGCGCTCCGTGGAAATCTCATCCAGAGCAGTGACGCAAAAAGCGATTTCGGGGCGATCTCCGAGCAGCTCAGTGGAAAACGCTATGAGATATTCGCCCTGGATCGTTTTTTAGTGGACACCCTGTATAGTAGAAGTCATTGCGTACGGTCACATACTTGATTTATTCGTTTAAGGACTGACTTCAGCAAGCGGCACATCAGATCACAATATTTGTGGGTGTACGTGGCCTATGGTGTAAACCCAGAACTTTCTAATAAAAGTATCGTTGACAAAAATACAGACAGTGGAGTTTTGAAGGCATCGTCCATTATGAGTTTATCGCGATTGAAATTTATGAAACTTTTTATAAAAGGCAAATTTTCAATCCAAATGGCCATGAAAACTGCAGATAGTTTTAAGTACTGTGATGAAATTGAAGTTGATAATTTCGTCCTGAAGTTTATGTGCACTGTTTGGTTTAAGTAATCAAGTACCTTCGAACGGAGCAAAGCTAGATAAGAATGATTTTGTCAACCCTATGCCTAAATACTTGCAATCAATTTCTTCTACCCGCATTATATTAGACTGTACCGAAGAGCAAGTAAATTAACCCCGCGGACTGCCATGCAAGCCACAACATATTCCTTTTATAAAGGAAACCACACCTGTAAAAACTTTAATTGGTTAAGCACTTTCAGGTGTTATTACTTATGTAAGCCCATCTTAGTGAGGTTAATCATCTTATTAACAAGATACGAGGAAAGGGGTGTATTATATAAATGTTTACCTTATGTAGACTCAGTTATGATCGCCAAAGGCTTAAAGATTGAAACAATGTGTGATGAAAACTCCCGTAAGTTCATTGTTCCTCCCTTTTTACAAATGGAAAAACAATTATCTTGCGAAGAGGCGCTGCGTAAGTTCAAGTGGAGAGGAATATTTATTGTATGAATCCCAGATAGCAACAGCACGTGTAGATTTGGTGGATACTAGGTTATTATAGTGGAACAGACGTGTGGATAAATATTACAAGTCGTCCACACGTGTTTCTGGGGTTTTTTGTACACCAAATGAAGTTCGTGCACCAATACTCGTGGTCTACACGTGTTGGTTTCGGTTACCATCCACGTAAAGAAATTCGTGCACAAATACTCGTGGCCTACACGTGTTGATTTCGGTTACCGGCTACGTAAAGAAATTCGTGCCCAAATACTCGTGGCCTACACGTGTTGGTTTCGGTTATCGTCCACGTAACCAAATTCGTGCACAAACACTCGTGGCCTACACGTGTTGGTTTCGGTTATCGTCCACGTAACCAAATTCGTGCACAAGTACTCGTGGTCTACATGTGTGGTCTCGCTTACCTTACACGTAACGAAATTCGTGCACTAATACTCGTGGCCTACACGTGTTGGTTTCGGTTATCGTCCACGTAACTAAATTCGTGCACAAATACTCGTGGTCTACACGTGTAGGTTTCGGTTACCGTACATGTAAAGGTATTCAAATACAAGGGGTCTGCACGGGTTTTTCTGGTTTAAAATAAAACACCAACGCCATATAGTATTTCACGTTTGCAAAATGGTCTACAGGAGGGTGTGTTTGCTTAGTGTACCGCACAAAATATAATTAATAAGCCACTTAATTATCTATGTACATGGTAAATTATCATAGGTGAAGATATTATGAAATGTAATTTTTTAACCTAATTTTTATTTTACAAGGTTTTGTTTTTCATTCAGCTGTTAAATAAGAGTTATTGAGGATTTAGTTATATTTATGTCAGTGTTAAGTATATGGTTTTTTTAGGCCCTTACCCAGGTAGCAAAACCACGTGTAAATTTCATGGATATTTGGTAAATATAATAGAATACCCGTGTTCACAATATACGCATGTGTTCTACACGTGTTCCTTTGGGTTGTTGAACACGAAATTAAATTAGTGCAAATTTACACTTGACCTACGCGTGTTGATTTGGGTTACCGCACATGAGATTTAATTGGTGTAAATGTATACGTGATCTACGCGTGTTGATTTAGGTTACCATACAAGAAATTTAATTTTTGTAAATTTACACATGATGTACGCGTGATGCTTTGGGTTAAAATACACGAAATTAAATTAGTGTAAATTGACACGTGAGCTACACGTGTTGATTTGGGTTACATTACGAAATCAAATTAATTAATTAAATTTACACGTGATCTAGGCGTGAATGGGAGATATACCACGGAATTTAACTTTTGTAATGTATCACTCCATCTTGTAAACATAGTACACTATCTGAGGTACCCGGTATTTCCCGCGAAAATATGCCTTTTTGTAATAGAGTCTAATAGAAGAATGCTTTAAAAAAAAAGACATCAAAATAAATTACTAAACATAATTAGTACAAATCTCGTATAAAATTTCTATATTTAAAAAAGAGTATCAAATTAATTTGATTAAAGAAATTTAAATTAAAAATTACTCTTATAAAATAAAAAATACAGAGAACAATGTAATCGTTTAAATAAATAATTGTGGACCACTTAATACTGTAACCTCAACAAATTAACACCAAAAATGAAAAGTACATTCCTCGAACTTCAATGCCAAGACTCGAACCCGTTCCCTGTCAAATGTTAATCATTAGACGAGTATCTTAACTAGTCTATTACACCATATGTTGCTTCTAAAAATGAACAACAACGAGTCTGTCACCATCGACGAGAGTGACGCTACCCGGTGGTCGTACGTACCATCGTAGCCATTTTACTTTTCTCTGCTAAGCGATAGAACAGGATAAATTCGGTCGATGTATTAGTTTAATTAATAGTATAAAAATTTATATATTATGATAAATCCTTGAAGCAAGAATTCACCAAAGGTAGGCATGAGCCTTTTATTAAACTGCAAATTATGTTATATTCTTATGGTTAAATTAATTATTGGTGTATTTCCATTAAGCCTTTGTAATTTCCTGTCCGACCGCATGGTAACATTCGCTAAATAATACATAAAGGACATATTTCATGGCACTAAGGTAAATATATTTTCATGCTTTTTAATAATTGAAATAAGGGCAAAAGTGAAGAACAGCCCCCCCCCCCTCCTTTTTTTGGTTTTTTATTTCCTTAGATGAAAGCCCAGTGTGTAAGGAGTACGAAGGTATTTTTTTTAGTTACCGCAAATGAGAATTAGTTAAGTTAACGCGTTTTGAAAACCGTCAATTTCAATGCATTTTCGAAAATAGTTTAATGTGAGTTCTATACTTTTTCTCTCGAGATAGAGCAGGACACGTGAAATAAAACTTTATGTTTGGTGTGTACTAAGGAGTATTACTGAAAATGAAATTTGTAGTGGTAGTGTAGACTATACTTAACTCTTACAAATAAGGGATTTGGGAGGGAACTGAATATGTTAATGATATGTACCCCAAAGAACGGGATTTTTTAACAATGCAAAAAGTTTTATCCGCAATTTATTGTTTAAAAAGATATGATCAATGTAAAATTGTTACCTGCCAGCAATTTTTACAACGGGAAATACGACATATTTCGAGATTTGTTTGTTTATTTGATGACGTAGGACTGATCAGGAGGACGATTCTTTAAATTTCTAGATTTTAATACGTTTTGGAGAACGTAGGACTGATGACGAAAAAGGAAAAGGCTGAAATGCAGAACAGTACTAACTTTTAAGGGTTGGGAATTTTTATCGTATTTCAACGCATTTTAGATTTTTTATAATTATACCTGACTTCTGTGTGATGTTGACTTATACAACGTCGAATGTACTCTAAGTATTGGCGCCTAACGGCGCCGCGCACTCACTTCGCTCGAGCGCTGGGGGCGCGCAGCGCCTCCCCAACCCCATACTAAAAAAGCTATGGGCCAACTATAACGCAACCTAGAGGACAGCACCAAGCCTGACGCATCAAGTATCGTAAACCCGAAAACAATAAACAAAACCAAAAAAACAAAAGTATCTATCGTTAAAAAAGCCCTAAGGACTTTGTTAACACGTGTGAAAAATCTACAATTTCAAAGCATTTGCGAGGGCAAGAAAAGTTCTTATCGACTGAATTTCAACTTGTGCAATCGAAAACAGAATATTGGTGCCTGACGGCCAGGCCCCTCTTTCCCACTGGGCACTCTGGGCACGTGCCCAGGGCCCCGCGATCGATATGGGCCCCCTAGTTCCTGCCAGATCATCAAACGATAACCGATATTTATTACCGAAAAACATATTTATTTAGAAAAAATCTATTCTAACAAAATAGTGCTCTGTCACGGTCATAGGGGCCCCATTATCCTAATGTGCCCAGGGCCTCCAATAGGTTAAAGACGGCCCTGCTGACGGCGCCACCCCAAAACCATTCTTGCTGTCACGATGGGCCGTCTTTAACGCGACCTAGATGACATTACCTAGCCATAACGCATCAAGTATTGTCCAAATACGCGGAAAACTAAAATAGTTAATTGATGTTCAATTCTTCACATTGGCCGAAATAATTAATTGATATTCAATTAGTATAGACCAAAATGAAAGTTTGTTTTCATGTATCCTACTCTATCTCGGGGTAGAACAGCCAGTGAAATCTCATGATAATACCAGTGAAACTTGAAAAATCACATTCCCGATAACTTTTTATTTACATGTTTGCGGATAATAATTAATACACCATTAAATTCAGCGTAAAATATGCTACCAATAAATCGAATAAAAAACGAAAAATAAAAGGGGGGGCTATTCTTCACATTGGCCGAAATGGGTCATTGATTGGTTGGATTAATTTCTAAAGCAAAAGTTCAACTTTATTATACTGATGTATATTTAAAAACCTTGTTATGGTTTGTTGATGGCGAAAAAGTCAGATATGGTGGTGTAGTCTAGAGAGTGGTTATATTTTTGTTGCTTTTAAATTGAAATTAAGAGTTAATTTCAGTATTTAATAGTTTTAATGGGAAAATCTCTTGCATGAAAACCTTAAAAAGGTTTGTTGATGGTAGCAAAGTCTGTTATGGTGGTGTAGTCTAGAGAGCAGTTATATTTTTGTTGATTAGAAATTGAAATTAAGTGTTAATTTTAGTATTTAATACTTTTAATGGTTTGTTGATGGTAAAAAAGTCAGTTGTCGTGGTGTAGTCTAGAGAACAGTTATGTTTTTGTTGATTTGAAATTGAAATTAAGAGTTAATTTCAGTATTAAATACTTTTAATGGAAAAATCTCTTGCATGAAAACCGTAAAAGGTTTGTTGATGGTAGCAAAGTCTGTTTTGGTGGTGTAGTCTAGAGAGCAGTTATATTTTTGTTAATTTCAGTATTTAATACTTTTAATTGGAAAATCTCTTGCTTGATGTCATTTAAGATTTTATTGACCAAAGATTTAGTAATTAGTAAGAATACTTCTTTAATTTGTTTTTATATTTGCTTACATTAATTAAATCATTATAATTGACCAAAATGTTTAAATTTTAAAGGTGCTGTACGAGTAAACATTTGCTACATAAAAGCCCAGGAAACGGATATTGAAGAGATCATTAAAGAATGGTTGAAACAAGCGAACAATAGAATTTAAAGCTCGAGCAAGGGCAAAGGTAAAAACAAAACAAAACCTTAAACGCTGAACAACAAGCAGAAAACAACAAGAACAATGAGGATTGCGAAAAGTAATCATCTTGTTAAAATTTTGAATTTCATTTGGCAAAATCGCCTGTAAAGTTTATTTGTCTAATTTTTAATCAAAGGAAAACTGATTTGTTCATTATTGTACCACTATCCCACTACAATTAATATTTTATTATACGATTTTTCGTTATGGATTTGGTTGTTTGAACTTGTTTCTTAAACAGTAGAAAAATAATCATAAGGCCTTATTGTATCGTTTATTTTCGATGTCAAATAATCACCGCAAAATATTTGTCAGCAACTATTAGACAAGTGTTTGATTGGTGTTGAGGAAGTGTAAGTAGGGTGTTGAGGAAGTGTAAGTAGGGTGTTGATAAAGTGTAAGTAGGGTGTTGAGGAAGTGTAAGTGGGGTGTTGAGGAAGTGTACGCAGGGTGTTGATAAAGTGAAAGTAGGGTGTTGAGGAAGTGTAAGTGGGGTGTTGAGGAAGTGTAAGTAGGGTGTTGAAGATGTGTAAGTAGGGTGTTGAAGATGTGTAAGTAGGGTGTTGATAAAGTGAAAGTAAGGTGTTGATAAAGTGTAAGTAGGGTGTTGAGGAAGTGTAAGAAGGGTGTTGAGGAAGTGTATAATAAGTATTTGGGTGGTGTTATTTAAGTGTAAGGTTGATGTTCGAATGGTGTTATTTTAGTGTTAACAAGTGTAACATTGGTGGTTAAAAGGTGTTAAGATAGTGTAAAGTCAGTAATTGAAAGGTGTTGAAGTGGTGTTTTTAGTTTTTTACTCGTGTTACTCACGTGGATAATAAATGCGTACACACGTGATTTAGGCGGACATGATCCTTCGTGGACACACGTGGATGTAACACGTGAAATAAATTATTTCAAAACTCGTGTAACTCACGTGGATAGTAAATGCGTACACACGTGATTTAGGCGGACATGATCCACCGTGGACACACGTGGATGTAACACGTTAAATAAATTATTTCAAAACTCGTGAAAAACACGTGATTTTGCTACCTGGGATCTATTCAACGTTTTTTACGTGAATGTTATTTCTTTGCTTTGAACTATTTCTGACTTGGTTACTAATAGTAAAATTGCGATGCAGTGTTTACAAGATGAGCTTTTGCACAATTAATGTCAAATTGTTCATTTTAAAAAAAATACAATGGGATGCAGATCATGCATTACGCCACTAGATTGTTTAAATAAATTTATGTCCTCTTTCCAATTTGACAGTCTCCAGTTACACTTCACGGATAAATGAGCTCTTTTAATCCTAGCTTGCCTTTTTGTAGACATTTGATCCTTTTTCCAAGGTATTCCATAATATTTGACAGAGTTAAATTAACTGGAACAATTAAGCTTTCGCCTATTTTGATGAAAAGCCATTTGTATTTTTATCTAGGATGATTATAAATAAAAGGAATTCCTGACATTGTTGGCTTATTATTTAAATGAAATAAACTTTATCTACATAGGAAAACCAATTAAATTTATTACAAAATGAACTACAATTTTAACCATACTCACTTACGCCGTTTCTAAATACCTTTACTTGCTTACCTCAAATCGTAGCTCTCAGGACTGACGATCGGTGTCGCTAGTGAAATTTAAGTTGCGAATAGTTCTTGCAAGTCAATGCGGATATAAAGGGTGCTTCAATTTCTATAAATAACTATTTTATCTAGAATTTTTAAATTTTCAGTGTAGTTTTGTTTATTGGCAAGGGAAAGTTTTATTATGTAAATTTCAGAAAAATCGGTAAAAATTTAAATCTTAATTTAGTCATTGGTAATTAGAAGACGAAAAGAATAAAGGTTCAAGGAGAAAGTTGAAGAGCATATTCTGAAAATCATATTAAAGTCACTTCTGTCGAAGTCGATTAACTTTCTTTTACTTAGTCATGAAAATCAACTCAAGTTAATTCAACCTAAAGTAGAGTTGTGAAAATACCATTTTTTGGGGATCGAATCGAATATCGAATATTTTTTTCAAGGCACGTCAAATACCAAATCAAATATTTATAACGTCAAATAATTTGGTCGAATATTTTTAGAGCAAAATTTTAAGCCAGTTAACTGATCAAATACCAAATAGTATTTCAAATACCAAATAATTCGACGTATTTGGTTTTGAAATAACCAAATAGTTTGCATATTTGTCAAAAAAAAAGTAATTGAAATCACTGTTCATTTTACTTGCAATAGTAAAATACTAAACCAAATGCACAATTAATATTTTATTTTATTTAACAAATTTAAACTATATAATACTTAACTTTTTCAAAGAAAACTTTTACAAACAAAATTTAAAATACACATTTTGAAGTTTAACTACCCCAGGTCCAAGTCCCCTAGCGACTTTTATTTTTAGTAACTACTTACTACAATTAAAATCAAAGGATATGCTATATTTTTCATGATTTGCAAACACTTCATTAAAATCTCGAGTTTTTAAATATATGTAAAACATGAATTAGCAGATCTTTTATTACAAATAAAAAAATATTTGATTTAATTTATAATTAACTCAATAATTTAGTGAACTGAAAAATTCAAAACCGAAAAATCCTTTAAGTTACTTACTTCAACCTTTCTCCCAGTTATTATTTTTCTTTTGAACTTGGTTTACGTTTTAGTTTTAATTTGCTACTCTAGAAAATTCCATAGCAAAGAACACGCGAATAATCTAGCCAATAGGCGCTAGAATAAACAGCTTCTGCCTTTCGCTAAGAAGTTTTAATACACACGGTATGAATAATCGACGTGCAAGTTACTCTTTATATGAACCTTGCCGCTGTGGCCTAAAGAGAGAAAAAAGGCCAGAAGTAAGCACTAGTTCCGAAATTTCACAGCGTTCTCCTCTGATGGCCTTGAAACTCAACAAATTAGAAAAAGACCAGTTTGCAAACTATTTGACAATACCAAATACGTTTTCCTATCTTTTCGAATATTCGACTATTTGATCAAGAAAAACGAATATTCGTGAACTTTCCCAAGTGCTATTCCATTCGACGAATCGAATATTCGATTTGGTATTCGATCGAATTATTTGGTCTAACCAAATATTTTGCATACCCCTAACCTAAAGTAACGTTTTCGTATATAGTACTCGTAACAAAGTGGTTCAAATGTATGTCAGTTTTTATAGTTAACTTTAAATTTTACTTCGTTTTGATGAGAAAAACACCTGTGCGTATTGATAAAACTGCGGATTGGCATGTGCCGTGTTGGTTAGCTAGTGGCAAACGTCGTTTCGGCGTGCCATACCTCCCTTCATGAAGCACGGATATAGTTGCTGTCTTTTTCATAAAAGAAGAAGCTGTTAAAAACTCTCCAGACAGAGGCCATTGCTGGCCATTCTGATGTTTTGACTGAGGATATTTAAAATATTCGAGCAGATGAATCCTTACATGCGAGGATGATTTGGTTCTAAACATATCTTAAAGCCTCCTGGCATTTTCATTATTTGATTACTAAGATATACGACTATCGTACAACGATTGTAAAGAAAGAAAGCGACCCTTTTTATAGAAAACGTGTAACTGTTCTTTTTCTCGAATCATAATATTATCAAGAAAAAGGGGACGCGTTTAATTTTTAAAAGATAATTAAAAACCTTTTAGACTTTAATATCCTTGCAATAACATTTTGTGAAATTCAGAGAACAGACAAACATTTGAATAATTTTATGGCATCATTACGATAAAGATATTTAACGTATTTCCAACTGGGATTTGTTCAAGACCTAAAAAAGGGCCTATTTCAACAGAACCAACTTGATTTGTAAGTCAGAGGTGGTTCTCCAACGTTCTCATTGAAACTTTTTATCTATCACCTAAACCTTGAAATATTTTACGATTTTTCCGAAATAAAGAATTTAATGACACCCTTGCTAATATACCATCAATATATATATATATATATATATATATATTTAGAAATAGGCTAGGGTCGATCAAATTGAAACACCTGGTTTAATTAAAAATTCCCATTAAAGCTGGCAAAAACTAGGACGTTCAGTAACCATTTTTGTCAAGAAGAAGTCGAAGAAACCGTGTACAAAGTGAATGGTAAAAATCCCGACTGAAATGGAAAAATCAAGGGCTACACGCTTGAGCTCAACCGTCTACTGTTGATTGAAATCAAACTTAAATTAATGAAATACTTAGTCTAAATTCTACTTTAAAACTCTTCACTTTGCGTCAAAATAAAATTTGAATTAAAACATGTTTTGTGAGAATTCTTGAAAACAATCTCACTAACAAAATCATGTTTCAGGAAATAAAAGCTGCTTAAAAGCCCAAAAGGAACTTTGACAGAAATATTTGTTAGTGTGTAAATATAGGTCTAATAAAATTATGTCCTTGTTAGAAGGTTTAAACTTATTAATTATCTAGCGGATTATGTTATCATAACCCTTCCGTAAACTGCAACCTTGTACCTCTAAGGTAAGGCTCTGCTTCTTCCTTAAGCTAAGGTGTGAGGTATCGTGCTGAGGGCTGAGTGGTACCGGAGAAGCGTAAATACGGTATCGTGAACGATCCCCTCGGGGCACCAGGCGACACCCCGTTTTATTTTAGCCTTCCGCCCGGACAGAGGATTAAGGGCGGTGACTTTTTACTTTCCTCTTTTCTCGTGGGACCAAAATGGAAACACAAAAAAACAAACAAAAAAACCAAAAACCGGGCAAGGGTTCGAAAGAAACCGGCCTTAAGCAAGGGGAGGGTTCGAAAGGACCCAACCCAAAGGGGCGGGTTCATCTTCGGATGTTACCCCCCCCCCCCTGTTTCTAACCTGGAGGGGGGACTTTCCGCTACAAGAACCCGGCCTAGCCTTCAAGGGTCTGCCTCTGGCAAGACCCAGTCGGTGAAGCAAGGGTTCAAGTTGGATAAACCCCTCAGTAAAACTCAAAAGCGGAATCGACGCCGCAGGGAAAGATTGATGCAGGAGGAGGTCCCTGGTAAGGACGACCCCCCGCCATCACTTTTAAAACGTTCCAGGGAAAATGACTCCCCCGATGCCCAGTCTCAGGTTTCCAAAAAGGTGAAGTCTCACGACCAAACCTATAGCGAAACCTTAAGCTCCACAAAGATGGCCATCGTTAAAGAAGGCTATCCTGTGAAGACCATCTCCGCAGAGGAAATGGGCACCATCCAGCGTGAGGTCCTGAAGCGGATAGATGGGTCACCTTCGGGAGACCCTCTACCTCGTTTTGGGAACTTTCAGCTGGTTGGGGGCGCCATTCACTACCTCTGTAAGGATGCGTTTACAGCGGATTGGTTGGTGGGAGGATTTGACCAGAAGGAATTGGTCTCCGGGGGGTCACGGCTTTCAGTAATGAAGGCCGTCGACCTACCGAAACCTTTCAAGGTAGCCTTCCGCACCAAGGACGTTTACACCAAGGATGGCAATGTCCTCCTTCGTAGACTCAGGACCTATAACAACGCGCTAAATACGCAATGTTGGAAGGTCGTAAATAAAGCCGATGAGCCGACTGCCATCCGCTGGATCTTCCAGGTGGATGGAGAGTCGGTTAAGGCTATCAAGGAGGCAGGACACCGAGCCTTAACGGGTCTGGACAGTGGTATCTTTAAGATACTTCATGAACCTGACCCAACAGCTCCGGTGGATCCTGTAAAGGAGGGTCGTTCAGTCGAACCCTCTGCCTTGGAGATCTCAAGGATGGAAGATGAGGCTCTGGCTGGCGGGGACTCCGGAGAGGACATTCCAATGGAAGATAATCTCGTGGAGGAGCTTAAGGCCTTTGCCTTGTCGGACACCGACGAGATCAAAGAGGTTGTACCACTGGAGGGTGCAACAGGGGGGCAGGCTAGGGATGTAAGTCAGACCGGTGGGTGTGTTGAGTTTTTCCACAAACACAACCACCACTGTGTCTGAATAGACATCTAAGGCCTGCAACCGAGCTCACCTTAAACCAAGATGAGTGTAAAGGTGCTGCAAATTAATTTGCACCACTGCAAGGCAGCCACTGCAGTTCTCTGTAGGAGGTTCGCAAAGGAGAGCTTCGACGTCGCTCTCATACAGGAGCCATGGACTGCCAATGGAAAGATACTTGGTCTCCAAAATGCAGGTAATATATTCTATGATTATAACTCTGCTACACCCAGGGCTTGTGCACTGACACGCAAGGGCATTCATGTCCTTCCGCTCTCAGTGCACACCTCCAGGGATATTGCCACGGTAAAGCTCATCACGGAAGGTGGGGAGGTTACTATGGCATCGGCATACCTACCATACGATGATGCTCTCCCCCCTCCCTCGCAGGGGGTGACCAGATTGGTCAGCTACTGTGAGGGTTCGGGGAGGAGGCTAGTCATCGGTTGCGATGCTAATGCGCACCACGAAATCTGGGGCAGCTCAGACTGCAACCAGCGTGGTAACGACTTAATGGAATATCTGGTTAGTACCAGACTTCACATTTTGAATAAGAACAATGTACCAACTTTTGTTACTTCTAACAGAAGTGAGGTCATTGATCTCACACTGTGTACAGTTAATGTCGCAGATAAAATCAAGAACTGGCATGTGTCTAACGAACCGTCTTTGTCGGATCACAGACACATTTGCTTCAATATTCTGGTCAAACCTGTATGGGCTTGTACCACTATTCGTAACCCTAGGGGCACAGATTGGTCCGGTTACAGGGAAGACTTAAACTTCTTCCTAAAGGATGATAAGCCACGGCTGTCATCGGTGTTGGATTTTGATTTGGCTGTTGAACGCGTTCAACAGTCCATTCTGTTGAACGCGTTCAACAGTCCATTATCGACTGCTATCACCGCAACTGTCCGGCAAAGCCTGCCAACCGGCCAAGGCTAGTGCCTTGGTGGAACAACGAGATTGGCAGGCTGCGCAAGGAAACTCGTAGGCTCATTAATAGGGCAAAGAAGGGGGGTGATTGGGATGCCTATAAACACACCCTCACCACCTACCACAAGTCTATCCGCGATGCCAAGAAGGCTTCATGGAGAGACTTCTGTGAAAACATAGCGGATGTTCCCAGTACGGCCAAATTAATGAAAATATTGGCACACGATAATACTAAGCATCTTGACACCATTAAGTTGAAAGATGGTAGTTTTTCCACGTCCGGTAAGGACACTCTGACACATATGTTAGATGTACACTTTCCGGACTCTAAGCTCACTAGCAATGGTAACACTGACAATCGCCCTTTGAGGATCAATCGAACCAAAAGGGAAGATTGGGCAGTGGCGAATAAG
Organism: Leiobunum rupestre; assembly: GCF_980474605.1. NCBI lineage: Eukaryota > Metazoa > Arthropoda > Arachnida > Opiliones > Sclerosomatidae > Leiobunum > Leiobunum rupestre. Next base: position 52,222,504 of record NC_143393.1, read on the forward strand.
GTCGCCACGCATTCCAGACTTATATGGGCTGTAAAGTCATTTAAACCCTATAAGTCCCCGGGACCGGATGGGATTTTTCCTATCCTCTTACAGGAGGGCATTGATATTCTATACCCTATTCTGCTGAGAATCTACAGGGCTTGTATTGCTCTAGGGCATTTACCTAGCACCTGGAAGCTTTCTCAAGCGATCTTCATACCTAAGCCAGGTAAATCTGATTACCTGGAAGCTAAGGCATTTAGGCCAATTAGTCTTACCTCTTTTCCCCTAAAAATTCTGGAGAAAATGGTGGACAACTACATTAGGGAGGAGGTTCTTTGCAACTCTCCTCTGTCGGCTGCGCAGCATGCTTACCAGAAGGGCAGGTCTACTGAGACCGCCCTGCATGGTATCAGCAGCTGCCTGGAAAAAGCAATTGAGCACAAGGAAACTGCGTTAGCAGTTTTTCTTGATATTGGGGGAGCCTTTGATAAGTTCTCCAGCGTAGTCATACTTAAGGCTGCGAAAAGGTTTGATATCAATGACACATTGTGCCTTTGGATCAAATCTATGTTAACTGACCGAAAAGTGGTATCCTCCTTGCTGGGTCTCCACCAGTCGTGGTTGCCCACAGGGGGGGCGTTCTTTCTCCCCTTCTGTGGTGCCTGGTGGTGGATGAACTCGTTCGGAGGTTGAACAGGGGAGGATGCCGCTGTTTCGGTTACGCCGATGATATTGCTATCATCATTACTGGGAAATTCCCGGCAACAGTGAAGGACGTAATGAGGAGGGCCCTAGCATCAGTTGAGAGCTGGTGCAGGAAGGTCAACCTCATGGTTAATCCTAATAAAACTGTCTTGGTTCCTTTTACTCGTAGAAGGATAAAAGGTATGTTTGAGGGTATTTCCTTATTTGGAAAGGGCCAAGTGGAGAGCACCGAGGTGAAGTACCTCGGGGTCATCCTGGATAGCAAACTAACATGGAAACCACACCTTGACTACATAGTCAAGAGGGGCAAAATGTTATTTTGGAGAACTAGAAGTGCAGTTAGCAAGACCCAGGGCTGTGTACTGGCTGTACACCATGATCATCAGACCTATCCTGTCTTATGCAGCTGTGGTCTGGTGGCCAAGGGTTACTTCAAGGACTGTGCAGTTTGATCTGCGCACTATGCAAAGGCTGGCTTGTGTCGGCATTACAGGAGCCATGAGAACAGCCCCAAGCGCTTCTCTGGAAATACTCCTGAATATTCTTCCTCTCCACCTTTTTGTTAAGGAAGCTGCCCTTTTAGGTGCCTATAGGCTTAACCAAAATGGCTGGTGGAAGGCTAATAATTGGGAGCATAGCCACACCAAGCTCTTCCGAGATATGTCCAATCAGATGCCGATTTTAACAATGGGCTCTGATCTGATGGTTACTAAACTCCACTTTAGTAAACCTTTTGAGGTCAACTTCCCTAGCCGTGCGGAGTGGAGTCACTTGATCCTCGGTACCAGTGGAGAGATCGTCTGGCTCACTGATGGGTCTAAGACACACTATGGCACTGGTGCGGGGATGTATTGCCTTAATAATAATTTCGCCTTTTATGAAAGCCTAGGGATACACACTAGTGTATTCCAGGCTGAAATTTTTGCCATTTGCTCCTGTGTTGCTCACTGTTTACATCAGGGGTATCATGGGAAGGTTATCCAGATTTATTCAGATAGCCAGGTTGCTCTTAGAGCTCTCAGCCAGTATAGTATTCTTTCTAAACTGGTTTTTAGCTGCTTAGATCTCCTCTGCACTCTTGGGTTGCACAATAAAGTTCAACTTTGTTGGGTACCTGGGCATAAAGGGCATCTTGGGAACGAAAGGGCCGACGCCTTGGCCAAGGAAGGTGCGAGGGCTGGGTTCATTGGTCCAGAACCTGCTCTCCCCATCTCCCGAGGACTTGTACGGGGCTTAATCTCCAAGTTTATGTCGGATCGTCAACTCAGACAATGGTCTGAAATTGAGGGTCAAAGGCAGGCCAAAGAGTTCACTCTTGGCCCATCTAGGGAGAGAGCTAGAGAATTACTCTCGCTCTCTAGGTCCAGTATTAGGATTGTTACTTACAGGCCACTGCCATCTTAACAGACATTTAACGCTTATTGGGGTCAGTGATGACCCGATTTGCAGATCTTGTCTAGCTGAGGAGGAAACTGCCTCACATGTACTCTGTAGCTGCGTTTACTATGCAGCCCAGAGGTTTGAGCATTTGGGTATGCATCGGTTGGAGACGTATGACGTCTCTAATATCACGGCCGGGCAGATTTTAAGCTTTATGTCGGCAATAGGACTTATTTAAGTCAATCAGTTTGGGGATGCACAATGGACCTTAGGTCGAAGTGTTTGGCTTGCCACCCCACTCAATAATAATAATAATGTTATCATAAACTTAAGCGACTGTGTTCATAATCACGATTGGCCACTTTACCGTGCTAAAAATCATATTGCACATTTCATTCTAGGTCTGGTGCTGCATTCTATTTTTCCTAGCGGTAATTGCACTTCTATTAACGCTGAAGGAAGCTCTACATTCAAGGAAAAGCGACAACACTTATTGGAAAAATTTCACCCACTTACTTGGAATTCTATTTATGCAAGGTGTGAAATATGTAACTTCAATAACAAAGAAATGAATACATTTATTGAGAAAAAACGACACTCTAAAATCGAGTGATTTCATAAGAAATAAAATTATGAATTTAATTTCAATCAAATAACATACAAACGTATTTATCAAATTTAAAACTTTTTGCCCAATAATAATTACAAACCTTGAGGGAAATTTAGGCAGCAATCTCTTCTTAAAAACCTATTAAATCCACAAAAATCATTTTCTTTCGGAGATTAGCAATGTACCCCAATGTTATTTCTCGAAAAACTAGATCTTGAAAAAATTAGTTCTTTTGAAGTATATTTTATTCCGGCTTTCTGCTTAAAACACGGTCCCTTATCAGTTCCATAACAGTAAATGTAAAGATGGAGGATACTTATGATTCACTCATTTAATATAATATTGAGTACTTATATTTTTTAACAGGAATGCGTCTGGATGTGAAAAGCTCAATTGAGAAAATATACTGGGCGCTGTGGATTCTGTCGCTCCTATGCTTGACATTATTTTTCTCATCCACGCTGTTGTCAGTGATCACCTTACCCGCCACTTTGAAGTACTACGACTCGTTGGAAGACTTGGCGAATTACGAGAACCACAACTTACAATTACCACTTGAGACGCCTATTCACTATTTCTTTCTAGTCAGTTAAGAATTCTGAACTTTTCAAATTTTGTTTGCAACAATTTATATTTCTCATTAGGCCGCTAACACTGAAACGAAAAGGAAAGTGTTGAAAAAAGTTGAACAGAAAAATGGCTTGGTCAATTTTCTTCAAGTAGATATCGATACATATTTAGACGAACTGCCGAACGGTAAAATTTCATTAATGATGGACGAAACCGCCATATTTAATGTATTAGATGCATTCGGAAAATGCGAAGAAGAACATTATTATCTACATATGTCTAAAGAGCCGATGACGGTGCTTTTATCCACTATGCTTTTACGAAAGAGTTACCGGTCACCGACCGCTCTTACATACAAAAAGATGTAAGTACAGTATTTTTAAAAAGAATATTGGCCTATGAAAAAGTATTGAAAGTAAAATAAGGTTTTTAAAAGAAGCAAATAAGGATGAAAGTAATCTTCATCTTTGTTTTTTTTTAACTATTTATGTAAATTACGAGTTTATTCATTCGTAGAAATACACGCAGGCGCTTTACGTTCTGTATTTGCAAGCGTTCTTCCGAGATCTGATGAAACTCCTGCCAAGATAAAATCGAATTAAAATTCGTGCAAGGCGATATCAAAGGGGCACTGGCAAAAAATGGCTGGGAACGAAAATTCAGATCCCTACAACAAAATAAAAAGTCAAAGCGATGATCAGGCACTAAAAATTTCATCATATACTTTTAAATTTAACCCGCCAACCATCAAAAGATTAAAGTACGGCCCCCTTTTGATTCTCTGCGTATTTTCAGTTTTTAACAGAGATGTCATACGCTTTTCCTATGTTTAAATTTAATTACACCTAGCTTGATGAACTCAGAGGCGGACTGGCCATGTGGGCAGGTGGGTAAAACCCAAAGGGGCCCTAGAACAAATTGTTTATTTGAGGCCCTGTCACTTTACACGGCCGTTGTTATGGAACTCGAGAGTGAATACATGCTTGATAATAGGTGTTTTCGCAATTGAAATATGTTGGGTTATAATACTTTAGTTGCCGTCAGTTACAGTAGGCAACGTATAAAGCTGCGAAGGTACTACGCCTACTTAACTGAAACTTCACCATGCCGCCTCTGGATGAATTCAGATTAAAATAAACCACGTGAAGGTTGATCTATATTTTCATTTCAGGGTTTCGTATTTTTTCGAAGGTGGAAACTTTCTTCGAGCACATAAATACGAAATAATAACCAAACCGGCTTGTGCTAAAGTTTTCAATACGGGCAACATTCGAGTGATTCCACAACTAAAATTGTCACATTTTACTTTCGTATTTTTGTTGTTTTCTTTAGGTATTCTATTTTCTTCTCTCTATAAAATTTTAAAATCGTTTTTATTTTGGTGAACTTTTTGAAATCATTTATAATTTTTAATTTTGAAATCGCTTTTACTTTTGTCCAAATTTCAAAATTATTTATAAATTTGCTGAACTTTCTTAATCGTTTACAATTTTGTTGAAATTTTTAAATCGATTTAACTTGGGTTTAAATTTTAAAAGTGCTTAATTTTATTGATATTTCGAAATCCGCGGAAACCAAAAACGATAGAGAATCGTTGTTTTCATAAATGTATCCTGACAAAAGAATTTTGCTACTTCATTGTTCCTCTTAAAATCGTTTAAATTATAAAAGAGTTCAAATATTTTAATGAATCATATGTTTTAAACTTTTCTATGTATGGTTTTTCATTTACCCAAGTCGGAATAGTTGGCAATCAGTTTCCATTTAATAGACGTAAGATAATTAAATTTCATTAAATATTTGTCAAAGGGTCAGTATATATTTTGCGCAAGTCAATCGCTAACGATTAAATAACAATTGTCAGTAATTAAATGGATATATAAAGCAACTGGAGAGCGTGATGATATCTATTCAAAATGAGGAAAGGATAACGTCGTCACAGATCCATTGTAAAGTGTTTTTATGAGACAACTTGTGCTCTTCTTAGTGGAATTTAACCTAAATTATATATCACATACAAAATATATTGTTAAAAATGAATATAACTTAAGTTAATGACAAATTTAAAAATGAGCCGAACAACGCGCGGGTACCTTTATGTCCCGCCTTTTGGATCAAAATTTAGCTTAAATTTCTTGTTTTGATTTCGAGACTAGCGAAATCTGTTAAAAATAGGGCTAGTAAATGTCAAGCCGACACTTGCGTTAAAGCTACTTATCTTTTACCAATCATTACCACTAATTTCTTCAAATCAAGTTAGTATGCGTGGTTGTCGTGAACAGCGCGCTTCTATGTAAGATTTATTCTCGGCAATAGAACTCGTATTACCACTCGAGTTAGTCAGTTGTACTTAAGACACTATCCTAACAGTAGACCAATGCACAGAACCGTTCTCTGAGTTGTTAACGACTTAAACGACACTGAAAACATCGATCCGAGGTTCAGTGGACAGAGGCGTCATAACATCGACATGGCAGACACTATCTTCGCCTACTTTGTTGCGAACCCTCTATTAAGTGGTAAATCAGCGAGTAATAACCTTAGTTGGTCAAGAACCATTGACTTGTAAGTGCTAAACTATCACAACTACCATCAGTACCGTGCGACCTTTCAACGGACTTAATGACGGAGATATGCAACGTCGGTATGATTTTGGCATCTGGTTTATTATCATGTCTGAAGAAGATCCCTATTTTCGGCGTTTATTCCTAGTGTCCGATGAATATTATACTTCGAGAGATGGGATGTTCAACGGCCAAAACAACTATATGTGGAATGATGCTATTTCACACTTTGTATTCCCTCATCTGCAAATTTTTTTTCGAAATCATCTTAATGGACAGAACTATTCAGTTTATTTTTCAAAACCAATAGGCAAATGAATTGTCTGAAATTTCTTTGGCTGATTATAGGCCATGACGGTGCGCTAGCACATCAACATCGTGATGTTGTAGAATTGGTAACTAACGAGTTCGCTCAACGATGGATTGGAAGGAACAAGTCAGATCCCCGGACCCAAAACCTCTCGACGTGTATTTATCCGGAGTTTCATCAAAGAACAAGAACGCCTGTTGCGAGCTTAACTGATTCTCTTGCGCAAATCAGTTAAGCTTTCGGTGTGTCAACAGAGTGGGTTTCATGATAAACTTTATTGAACTAGGTCTTGCATTGCGGTCAAGGAAGGAATAATTGACCAATACGTGTAATACCTGTTATTTATTAAAATATTTGAACCATCAACTCGTAAAATCCAATTAAAAAAAACTTTTCTTGACCTCGAAAATAAATGAAAAATTTTAGTTGCGTAGATCGAAAATAGACTATTTCTACATTTTCAGTATGCACTTCAACTTTCTCATTTAAAAGTTTAATCTGACGCCTATTAGTGAAAAAATATTTTTTTTCGAAACAGCGAACATTTTACCAATTTTGATGAAGTTTTCAAATTAAAAAGATCCTTTACTGATAAATAAATCCTGAGAATTTAAGATAAAATAATGTATGAGAAAATGAGTCTGAGCGAGAAAATTGAAACACCCTGTATACAAAGTATTGATTGTCATTATTCGTTCTCAGCTAAATGTGTTTATTATTTGTTGAACTTCTTACATCTCATTAAATTTATTACATTCAATGTGTATAAAAACATTTGAAGGTTAAGCTCTTTAGATGGGCTCCATATAAAGATCACGTTGGGAAGCAGCCCGTGAACGACTAAGGGCCCGAAACTAAAGATAACGGCGGTTTGGGTCTTGGCGACTAATGCTAATAAGACAAGACGTCTCTTATTAGGGTCTATGATTGATAACGGAATTAAAGGATGACCAGGGCTTTTAAATAATCTCAATGATGGCCAGGGCCCGTAACTAATCTAAATGATCACTAGGGTTCTTTACTAATCGAAATAAATGCATCCTCAATTTTGATCAAAGCACCTTTTAAAGTTCACTACCGAATCTTAAAAGAACTTTTTCAACTAGTTTTATAATCTAATTGGTTGACAAAGGTCAATAAAGGGTGATTCCTTTGTTACGGCCCTTTAGTTTTACTTTTATAACGTGTAGCCACTGTATACATTGCCTTCTTTTTTTCTTAATTGATAATACGTTATTTTTTCGTATTTTCAAAAGTCTAAGAGCGGGTGCTTATAGTTGCCTGAGAAAATTTTCGTTTTATAAGTCACGTGCGAAGATTGTACCAATAGAACTTCGTCATTTCATTTAAGATATTTCTCATCATTACTATTTATTTATTCATTTTATTTAATTGAAACCTGTAACCACTATCATGACATGGGCCTAGGGTGCTGTTTATTATTTTAATTATTATGAGAGGTGGCGGAGTGGTTAGCATTTTCGACTCGTCGCAAGAGGAGCCGGGTTCGATCCCAGCTAGTGGCACTGGGTGAAAATCCGGAATCACTCCTTCTCTGTAGAGTTTGTATTTTCTCTCCCCACTGGTTAAAGGGGTTTTCCCCGAGATCTTCGGTTTCCCCTTCCCATAAAAACTTGCTGAGGTTAACGGTAATAGTAAGTGTAGGGAGCTGACGGTTGGCTCACGTGGCCACCACCCTCCTACGCATTGTAACCCGGCCACCTGTTACTTGATCACGCACAAGCAACATTGCTTATGTGGTCGAAGGTGGTGCCTTGTGTATTAGCTGTATTAAAAAATAAATAAAAAAATGTGAATTTCCCAAAGAAAAAAGTTAATAACTGATGTTAAGTTTATTCTGGCTGGAGACCAAAATCAACACTAGCACTACTTCTTAATAATTACACGACAAGTTCATTAGATTTTATAAACTAAGAGAAAGTAAATAAACCCAGAAGTGATTACCAAATTTCCAAACGTGAAAAGAATATTGTGGAGTAAATGAACTTCAGAATTTTTTGTAAGTCACTATGTAAATGGAAATTTAGGAAACAATAAAGGAAAATGAGGAATGAAGTGCTCCGTTTCCTTCAAACGGGTGTTAAGAGTCATTTTACTTACAAGGAGACGACCCGAGGTGTTACACCCCGATTTCGTTCAAACTCGGGGGATTGGTAGACCTTCATGTAACTTGAAAAATCCTAAAGGGAATTTATTCAATGGGTAACGGTTTTGCCATGGCAACGAAAAATGTTTTTGACAACATAAAATTGAAATTTTTCCTATTTAAGCCATATCGGTTCATTTTCACCCATTTGGTTCAAATTGATCAAAATGTGATCAATTTTGATTTTTTTCGACAATATTTAAAAAAAAATTATAATCTTGGTATTTTAAAACTTTTCATTTTTTTTTAAATCTTTCACAGGGGGACCCTTGGAATCGGTCCAAATCCCATGTTATTTTCAATGGGAAAATTTCCAAAAAATTAATTTCGAGCCCCTCCCAAATTTACATGTATACGACAAAATTACTTTTTTAGTTTTATACGCCGTTTGGTTCAAATTTGAAGGTTAATTTAGCGATATTTGATACCAATATCAGGTCATATAAATTTTCAAGGTCACCGGAAGTGACGTCATGTGGTTCGTATTTCCGGAAAGCCCCCACTTTGACCCGTAAGACAAACAGTTCTTCGTTACGAATCACTAACCTAATTAATAAATACCTTGACCCATCGTGTAGCTTATCACAGGCTTATTTTGTCATGGGCTCTTGGACTAGTTGATCACCAAGTCCACTATGCCTGCTAAGCATAATCCGTAAAACCATTTTGCCTCTCCCCCTTCGGGCACCCATTGAAGAGTATCTGGTATATCGTTGAAGCTAGTGGAAGAGTCTCAAGGTTGTAACAGAAAAAAAAACCCTTTTCGAACGAAAAAACCCGGGTTTCACGATTGGTAGGCCAGACAATAGACAAGAGAGATTTGTTTGTCACGTGACGAGGGTAAAACCCGTGTTACTGTCGAGATTTCTGGGGCTTTTTAGTTAGAATTCGAAAAGTAGATGGCAGTGTAGCAGCCTTTTTGTCTGATCTCACTTGTTAAGTATTTAGAAATAAAGTTACTCTTTAAGTCGTGGCGACTTATTCAAGAACAATTGTAATTTGATATTCACGGCTTAAGCGAAATTCTTTGAATTTAATGTAGAGTAATAGTAGTTTATTCGTGTTTGGAACTTTAGAACTTCGGGATTAGCGATGAAATTAGATTCACATTTTTCGAAACAGTACTCGGTCGGTGAACTAAAGAACGGAGTGTTATAAAACTTCATTGTGTAAGACGAAGGGAATAAAGAAAATGGACGAATTGGAAGATTAAATAAAGTCTGATAACCGCTCGCTTAGACGATATTGCAGTTGAGAGTTGGCCAAATATTTGTGACCACCATTACGCAATTTTAATTACTAGATATGAATTTTATAAAAAATGCTGTGATCCGTTTAATATGCGAAAGAAAATATAAAATGTAAGTACCTTTTAAGTACTCATTCTTAAAATAAATAAGTATTAAATAAATAAATAATAAATAAATAAATAATAAATGTATAATAAATATATAATAAATAAATAAATGTTTCCTGGTATTTCAGTACATCTTGTTACACTCTCAGTCGAACAAGCCGAAGAGTTGAAAAGAATGTCTAAAAAACACATAGCGCCTGGCCAAAAAATTTTTAAAAATTGCATAAAAGTTGTTCAAGAACGTCAAGTTGAGGATTCCATTCCAAAAACTTTCTCTTCTTCGTTTTCTGGAACGCCCGAATGCGCCACTTCCAGCCAAGAAGTTACATTTGAGGAGATGGAATTAGTATCGCTGAATGATACCTTATCAGATCTTGGATCTTCCCCTTTGAAATTTCACAGTATGGCGCCGCATCAGCGTGTTTCGTATGGAAAACGTAAAATATCTGAAGCGGTCGATGAGTTGAAAACCAAAGTTTCCAATGTTTTTAAATTTCCAAAAAAAAACATTAAATGAGTTACCTTTGTCATCTGAAATGTTAGAAATTGTATCTGAATTAAAGAAAAAGGTCGCTGATTCACCAAGGCAAGAAAAATGTAAACTCTTGACACCAAATGATTTACACCGTTGGGCTGATTAAAATATATTCGGCATTAAGGTTTTTTACGTATCGAAGGAGATAATTTAAGGATATAAAGAATCACTGCAAGATAGGCTCCCAAAAGCTTGTACGGTTATTGGAACTCGAAGCCATCACAAGTTTATTCCGATATCGGCTTGGGAGCTAAAAATGTTTCGATTATCTGTCGACAATTTTTAGTATTTGCCCATCAATTTGTCCTTATTTTACGTGGTAAAAATTTCATTTGGATCGGCCGACCCATGGTTGCATGAGTTGTCGTGGAATGACCCGTTTCTTAAAAAAGAAAATAATGCCGCACTGAGAGAAATAGCTGTACATGTACTTTCTACAGAAAGGTCTTACAGTAGTGAAATGTAAAATAAATTTACAGTGTTTTTCTGCATGAAAGAAACACAGAAAAATTATTTTAACTATACACAGTGTACATCTGTAATTATACCAGTGGGACTATACTTTTAACTATTTTCTGTAAAATGTACAGGAATATTTCTGTAAATTGTGATTAACTATTGTATACTGTAAATATCACAAAATGATTTTGGGGCGAACTGTGGTTTTTACACTTCACAAAAAACATGCATGACACGGTGTTATTCAGTAATATTCACAGAATGTTTACAGTAATTATACATTATACAGACTTCGCTTTTAGCGATTGTTTTGGGATTTGTCATAAATGATAAAAGTAATCGGATGATAACGGTAGGCGGAGTGAAATAAAATTGAAAAAATTACATGTTTGAAAATTTCAATGACCTAGAACCATGTCTCCTAGGTAGTTCTAAAATTAACTTGAGAACCGCTATCTCAACTATATTAATGAACCGTGGAGTTACGAAGTTGTTTCCAATTAGAAACGTGTTCTCGACTTTTTATCACGCAAATTAGATCCCATGAAAGCTAGTTAGCCATAAATTGTGACGGGGAAGACTTTTCTAATTGAACTTCGTAACTTTTACGGTTCTTAAGATACTTTTCGAATGACTTTGAAGACATGGTACAAAGTCATTGAAATTGTTGAACTACAGACCCTCATTCTCGACGAGGATTTCTAGCAAATTTCAGATCTCTAACACGAGTAATTTTAGAGTTATCAGCTCCAGAACCTCGTCTTCGACACGTTATCAACTTAACGATCGTGTCGTTTTTGGCCTAACATTTCGCAACTTTCTATTTCGCAAATCAGATCGTGTCGAAGTTAGTTGGCCATAAAATGCGACTGGGAACACTTTTGTAATGGGAACTAACTTTGAAACTCTTACGGTTACCAAGTTAGTTTTCGAATGACCTTGAAGATTTGGTTGATTACTTTAACTAATTATCAACGCCACGAATAGATATAGAAAACGTAGGAGCGTCGTGTACGATTTTGTACTGTTGATCGAAAGTACGTAGGTACCTGCCAACTCGGGGCATCAAACACAGCTCCCCACACAGCGGCACCGATCTCTTTTTTTTTCAAGGGAGGGGGGGAGGGGGTGAGCTTCGCGGCCAACCAAAAACGAACTCCGTAGTTAATTTAAAAAGCAAACTCAAATTCCACAAATATGGGACAAAAGATTTGTCCGTCAGCCTCAATAATTACAGTGTCAGCTAAGCAAATTATCATTGCGTTGCAAATTGCTTAGAGCTAATCGATAATTTCCTCGCTCTAGTACGATAATTTGATTTTTTGGGACCTGGCAACACACTGGAAACGTGCCTTCAATGTAGCCAATGAGCGGGAACTTTTCCGGTTGGCGGAATTATCGCCTATAATTTAGATAAAAGGGGAAAAGGGAATTGTTGTCGAAATACTTCGATTTGGCGGTATTTTTGACTTCTAAGAATAATTTACGATTGTTCTTTGTGAAGCTAGTTAGCGGTTAAATGATCTTTTTAAAATACTAGTTTATAATAATCTCTAAAGATTCTGAATATGGTTATTTGACTCCGCCTAAATCACACAAGACGAGCGGAAAATCATAGTTATCAAAATATTCGAAGAAAATTAAAAAACAATGTAAAGAGATTTGGCTAAAAACAAAAGGATTAAGGGGGAATGTTTTATAATAAGGCGGGAACGTTTAGAAACGGAAGAGGGAATTTACAATTGCCAACATTGGCAACACTGCGTGCATTGCGATTTTTAACCTCGAGCGAGTGTACTGTTGGAGCGTTTTTCAATTCTGTAGCGAAAACTATTTTTGGGATGGTGAGTTTTGTTGGTTTCCACATAACTTCTTCTAACGGCTTGATTCGGTTAACTATATTAACAACTGAATGTATATTTTGAGATATTAAACATAATTGATATAGGCTAGTCCCTATATCAAAACGTATTTTAAAAATAGTAATTTTATTTTTAATATTATTACTAAGCATATTAGCATGACTATATTTCGCGACTGTCTCATGCTTCTATTTTTACTATTGTTTTCAAAACTAAACCTTAAAAATCATTAAGACAAATTATCTGTCGTTTAAAATCGAATGGACATTTTCCTTCAAGCGGCTGTGATGAAGCCGAATTTGGTAAGCCGAAGATATTTGCACAGGCCTTCCAGGGATTAGTTCTAATTTATTTATTTTGCGTAATACAAATGTAGGGTAGTCATGCTTTTCAGTCATTGAAACAAGGTTGCCGTACACATAGAAATCAGATGTTAGCTAGAACGATTTTTCCAATAGCGCAAAGCCTGGCGATAAGAACCGTAGCTTTGGCTTTAATAAAAATTAGCGGGATCCGCCGGTGGCGACTTTTCCCTTTAGTTTTGTAATTTAAAAAGTACCTTCGTTACGAATAAAGAATATTGTTAAAGACTTCGTTACTGACTGATCCGCCAGTAGTATACCATTGCCGTTCTAGTTACTTTCTGATTTCTATGGCTATAGGGACTTGGCAGTGCTACGTCACAGTTTTTTTTCAATAGTTTTTATTCTGGGGAGAAAAAGTATAGTACATGGTTTTATGTAAAACAACAAAGCCTGTCCGGTAACCCTGTTAAATTGTAGTCTGCTGGTTCGATAGCTTCCTTCCAAGGCTGATTGCAGGAAATACAAATAACGTCCATTACACTTTAGCTCTCTTAAATATTTTAAAAATTTACTATTTGAAAATAAATAATGATAACAATTTGAATTTTTGTGCTCAAGTTTTTGTTTCGGGTTCTTCTTATTGTAAAATCATGAGTGAGGCTAAAGTAAATGTTTTTCATAATTTATTTATAAAATATATAAAATGTGAAATGGGGCTTGACTGTTAAGTGGGAAGTAGTTTACATCTGCCCCAATACTAGTTTTGCGTGACTCAGGGTACGCGACGATTGTATTAATAGTTGTAGACTAAACTAAGGCTTGGTTCAATAGAAAACAGGGTAATTAAATACGGAATAACTACAAAAGAAACAGACATTTTTTATTTCAATGAAAACAGGGAATGTGCATTCGGAGAAGTTACAAAGGGCCAAAGATGGCTGGTTTCAATGGAAAACAAGGTAATTAATTACGAATCAGCTACAAAAGAACCAGAGATTGCTAACCTAACCCTAACCTAACCTAACAAGCCTTGAAACAAGCCATTTATCGCTCTTTTGTAGCCGCTCCGTATATAATCAATATTCTAGTCTACAACTATAATAAATAATAATAATAATAATCAGCTAGGCTAATACCCAAGGCACCACCTTAGGCCTAAGTCATCATGCGACTTTTGAAGCCCTTAATTCAGGTGGCCGGGTTACAATGCGTAGGAGGGTGGGGGCAAGCCCTGCATGCCACGAGATCGAGCCAACAGATCCCTACACTAACTATTACCGTTAACCTCGACAAGTTTTTATGGAAGGGGAAACCGAAGAACTCGGGGGAAAACCCCTTAAGCCAGTGGGGAGAGAACTTGCAAACTCAACGCAGAAGGAGTTGTTCCGAGTTTTCACCCAGTGCCACAAGCTGGGATCGAACCCGGCTCCTCTTGCTGCGAGGCGAAAGTGCTAACCACTCCGCCACCCCAATACATACGACATAATTCAATCGTCGCGTACCCTACGTAACCCAAAACTAGTATTGGGGCAGATGTAAACTACAGTCGTTAAGTGAAAATAATTAAACCTTCTAAGTGCTTAAACTACTTCAATAGCAAGCAGACTTGCTATTAGGGGTAGTCAATGGGTAATTGGGTCAAAATATTTGCTAGGACTCTAATATTAAATTGTTCAAAGAGAGGTTGAGTGTCTGACAGGGTCACCAAGGACCCTAATTTAAGTGTAGAAAGACCTATTTCCTTAAATTAATTCACCAAATTGATGTTATATGTTGAAATTTCAAAATGGTTCCGTAACAGAATTATAAGAATTAATTATTTTACAGGGGAATGAAACTATGTTCAAATGTAGCAATGACTGTAGAACAGCTAAAAATAAATTGGCCATTCCTCTTTGAGGGTTTCGGAATTGATGTCCACTTGAAAAATCTCTTAGGCATTGATATTTTATCAAATTTTATAAAAGATTTTTTACCGAAAAGAGCAGCTACATACTAACTTACTTTTCAAGAAGTAATAAAAAACAGTTCGTAACATTATCACCACCTTTAAAGAAGGCCACCACAAGGACAAAACCCAAGCTGTGGTAGCCACGATTGTAATGCTTCTAATGGTACATTTCAGAGAAGATGATGATGTAATATTTCCAATTTTTGAGGTACTTTATTTGTATATTATATGAGATATTTGTAACATCATTATTTTACAAATGAAAAGTTTTTATTATTTCAAGGGTGGAACCAACCTTAATGGTATCGAGAAGAACTTACCCCCCCCCCCCGTGCCTCGTAACAATAGGTAACTGGTTAAACTCTTATTTATTTATATATCATTTAATGTAATTGTATTATATATATAATATATTTATTTATTATAGGAGAAACTCTGGGACACTCTTCACAATATTTAGTTTCTGTCGATAAAACAATTATCAATGATCATATCAAATCAACGGATTTGTTAACAGGATTTTTCTCTTTTTTTGGACTATACTATATTTTGAATATAACCTATCCGGCAAGAGCTGCAGTTTTTATGCAATTTGTTCAACGGTAAATATTATTTAGTCTCTAACAATAAAAACATTTTCTAATTATAATTTTGTGAGGCGCATAGCCCGGATTAATCCTCAAAATGAAGAAAATGAAGTGAATGTAAAAATATTATTTTTAACTAACAAAATGTTCCAGTTTGATGGTATCTGATACAATAAATGTTTGATGGAAAAATACAATAAAAAATATATGCATAACAAACCACTGAACTTGCTTTAAACACTTTCTACAAAACACTTAAAATTTAGAGTAGCATTAAAAATTTAAAAATTAGATTTAAAACATTACAGCTTTCCAAAACAGAACAAACCTGTAGAATTTACATTATTGTTTGTAAAAAGTACAGGTGTCACGTGCCAAAGAAAGCTGTACGATGTACAATAATATCTGTAAATATTGCAGGTTGTTCATGCAGGTCGAAACTGTAAAGTGTACAATTATATGTGTAAAAAGTACAGGTTTCCAAAACAGAACAAACCTGTGAAATTTGCATAAGTGCTTGTTAAAATTACAGATTGTTCATGCGGAACGAAACTGTAAAAATTACATATTTGAGACCACTGTAGTATTTACAGAACTGGGTCTGTTGTAGACATATGTAAATTTTACAGTAAGAATCTGACACACAGACAGACTTTTTTCCTGTAAACTTTACAGAAGTTTCAGGCAACATGGGTTGCCAGAAAACTTCTGTTAAGTTTACAGAACTTTTTTCTCTCAGTGCGTAGAGGCAATTGGTACATTTGTAGAATTGGAAGAACATATTGAAGGCTTTGAATATTATAATTGTAAACGCCTTAAAATTAGTTAATATATTAGAATCATTATTTCCAGAGGCGTCCCTTAGGAGATGGGGGAGGCTCATCCCCCAAAGTTTTGGATAGTTGGTAAACTAAGGTCTAGTTTGTGACTGGGAAAAATTCCGGGTAGACTTGGTTAAACCGCTACTCTCCCCCCAATTGGACCCGTTCTGTACATTTTCGTACATAAACTCTGTTCCTCTTTTTATTTAAATTTTAGAACACACAAATCGATGACAAATTAAAGACATGTGGTCAGAATTTATATACCGGTGCACCAAGCGAATCAAAAAGCCTAACACACTGGTGGTCTCATCAGAATGCCCTACGCCAGCGTCCACAAGCCCGGACAGGTGACAAATCCAGCATGGGTAGTAGTACTCTACTACTGATGGTCTCACCCTGGATGCAAGCCACTCATCTCGACAAAAGGCGTAGCAACGGGGCGAGCAGCTTCCACTTCGCGCACAGCTGTGGGATAGAGAGTGGATACTATAGCAACTCCTGCCGACACCCTAACTATATACTACATAGGTTGAGAGCCATACCCTTCAGCAAGAGCTCCTAAAGGGGAACGATAGGCACATAGCGGTCCATATAACCCGGCACAGCTGGTACCGGAGATCCCGGTGGGCTCCAAAAGGCCGGAGAACAGAACCACTGCGACTCATACGGAGACCCGCCGCCCCACAGCAGGCTACTCAAACCTCCGAGTCGGCCAGTTTGACCGGACCCCGTCCGTTAGCCTGAGCCGAATCTCAGTTCCCAGCCCATACCTGACCGAAGTCGGAGGTGGAGATAGGACCGTTTGATCAGAGCTAATATTTCCCAGTGCGCCACCGCCCTTATGGGTTACAAGAGCCGGACCCCGACTCCCCGGTAAAGCCACCAGTTATTGCACACTCTGACCCGTTAAGGGCCTGACAAAACGAAGAAAAATGTTCATCCCGTCACTGATTAAAACAATTAAAAAATGAGGTATTTTGAAACGTAGGCCTTCCGCCGAGTGGGCGGTTCTTGAATGAGATCCGTCAGCTTTAAAAAATTAATTCACTCCCTCGGGTAGATCTCTCTTGACTCTGCATCAGCGCTTTCTATTGAACGAACTATTTGGCCTCTAGACGACGCGGCGCTCAGAAGTGAGCATGCTAGCGCGTCGATCGGCCGATCTCGCTTAAAGCGGAATTCGCTCACAATTTTCACCCACCTCTGGAGTGTTCTGCTTGCTCTAAGGTTGAATACAGTGTAACGTTACTGTTCAAATACTAACAACATTTTATTAGTTGTAGGCCTAATACACAGTTTAAGTAATTTATATTCAAAAAATAATAACGAAAGTTAGGCAAATTTTCCAACTTTAGAAAACGTTACTTAAAACCATTGACAAGAAGCATACGTAACATAATTACTCATAAGTATGCCACTAGCTCTATTTCTTAACTAACGGTTTGTTTTACAAATATTGCATCATCCGTACCCTACGTAATATTTGACTGTCAAGTGCTGTTAATGCATTTAATATGCAAATTAATGAAGTTTTCGGAGACTCAGGTTCTAAAATAAATTTGCATAGTCAAATAAAAGAAGCGGTTCATTCGAAAAAATAGTTGAAATTCAGGTTGAACTTTTCTTTGCAGATTCTTTTGAGCCTAGGCCTAACTCTTCTAGGCTTGGTATGGGTTTTAATAACCCTGGTGGAATATCCCACATCGACGACTTGTTCCATTTTCGGAACATAAAGCTACATTGGGCTGACTTAAATTCCTTTTCAATTTAAAGGTTTTCCATTGGCTTAAATACATATGTTAGTAGCCAATAGTGTGACTCCCAAAATTACTAGGATTAATAAAAAGGTTAAAATCTAACGTAGACCACCTTTTTACTGGTTCGTGGTGAAACAAACCATTAGTGAAGATTTTTGAATGGAATAAATATACAGTGGCATACTTATGATTAATTATGTTACATATGCAAGAAGTAAACAACGATTTGGGTTCGTCCAATAACACACAACCAGTTTTTCGACGCGTCACGTTCCCAACTGTACTCTGAGTGCCAAACATAGAGGAGACTTTTCGCGGATTTATCCACTCGTGAAAGGGTTATTTGAGTTACCACCAGTCAATGTATAATTTTATTTTTGATAAATCATGAAAAACTTTAAGTCGGCAACTTGTTCGATTTTCCGGTAATTTGCATTTAAGCTTATCGGATCGATTTCCACCGTACATTTACTAGATGATAAAATCATGGACCAAGAATCTAAAGGGACGCACTGTTTAGGCTTTAAAAAGCACGCGTTAATACTGGGAACAGGAAAATCCCGGCTAATTTTAGTTCAATGTGGACAAACTTGGCTGAATTCGATTTTCGACGTAGTTTCACAGATAAGCTGGAGCGTTCACGTTCCATTTTGACAAAATGGCTCCGTTGTTGTCGGTTAAATGATTAGGTTTAGTAAGTTTTAGACCTTTTATTTTTTAAATTGGGCCTTAAAAAGTTCAAGTAATGGTAATTTACCATTTTGTTAAGTAAAACTAATCAGTAAGCCGCATATGGCGGAGGTTTAATCAAATTTAATAGAATCCATTTCATTTCTAAACTTAAAAAATGTAATGAACTAAGCCTTACCTAACTTTCTCGCACGAACTGTCTTAAGCCCCAACTCGCCGTGATAATTGAACCGAATTCTTGAGGCACTTCAAAGCGGCTAATGTACCTCAGTAAGCTTTCCGATTTTGGCCACGCCTACCTTGTCAAAATATCGGGAGAGATAGAGAAAAGTAGAGGCACTATTAAATAGGGGGAGATTGAAAGTCAGTGCTGACCATCCCCGCGGGCTAAACGTGATAGGTGCAACTCATCCCCAGCAGCACAAAATCGTCGGGCCATTGTCCTAAAAAGAAGATTTGCCCGTTTGTTGGCGTATTGTCGGGGCGACCAGGTTAAATATCACAGCGGCCTACGTTCGGCAACCTATGTCGGCCCGGTAGCTTTTTAAATGTTATATAGGACAAACTTGTTGCCGACTATTGGGTTAGTCGATGGGCCGACGTTCCATTTACCTTTAATATAAAAGTAGGCCCAACGTATGCTTATGGTGGGCCTACTAGTATATAAATGTAATTGCAACGTCGGTCCAACGGCTAACCCAACAGTCGGCAGCACGTTGGCCCTAACATTTAAAAAGCTACCGGGGCGACTTACATTGCCGCACGTCGGCCGCTGTGACATTTAACCTGGTCGCCCCGACACTAAACTAACAATCGGGCCAACCGTGCTTAAGGCCATTGGCCCGACAATTTTGTGCTACTGGGGTTATATGGTGGGCCTACTATTATATTAAAGGTAAATAAAACGCTGGCCCAACGACTAACCAAACAGTCGGCATCACGTTGGCCCTAACACTGAAAATGCTACCGGCCCGACTTAAAATTCCGCACGTGGGCCGCTGTGACATTTCACCTGGTCGCCCCGACACCACGCCGGCAATCAGGCGAACCTTTTTTAGGGCCATTGGCCCGACGATTTTGTGCTACTGGGGTTATATGTTGGGCCTACTATTATAAATGGTAAATGCAACGTCGGTTCATCGACTTAAATAGCGGTCGCCAAAAGGTTGGCCCTAACGTTTAAAATGCTCTCCGGTCGACTTACATGAAAATATAAACACATAAATTACGATTTTATATCAGTTTCAATTTTATTTCAATACTCGTGTTTTAAACATTTTTGCAGTAATGAACTTTATTACGTTTTTAATGAACGTTTTAACCAAAATATATTATGGTATTTGCTTAAGTAGTATACATTAGGAACTTTATTTAATAATGTTTTTCAAATGTAGATTATAACAAGTATTTTAAAGTTGAAATTCCTTTCCACTTAAAAGAATAAAATATTATAAAATAAATGTTCGGATTTTAAATGTGCTTACAAAACTTGAGAGTGGCGTAATTTGCGCTAAAACTGAAATATTTCATTTGAAATTTATGATTTAAGGACAAGGTCCATTTAAGTCAAGAATAAATTTCAAAATAATTCAAATAAACAAAAATGGGAAGTTACTATAACTTTTTTTAAGTTATAGGAGGTACTTAAATTGCATAGCTCTTTAAACTTAATTACTGGAATATAGTGAAGAATTCTCCACCCACTTACATAATCCAACATTATTGTTTTCATAGAAACCTATGCCTTTTTTAAAGGAACTTACAAAAAGTAATAGTTCAGTTTTTTTCGTTATTCGGAATCTGATCATTTATTTCCGCATTGTGGACATGCTGGTCTTTCTTAGGATTTGCACTTAAAAATCTTAAACTGCGGCCGCCTTCACGATCTTTCGCATGTTTAAACCAAGCTTTTATTACATCTTCAACATCTGCTTCTTTTACCAATGTAAGACTAGTTGACTTCTTTACAGCATCTGGTTAAAAAAAATATTAATTGCGTAAACACATTTTTAATCGAAATAAATTATTTTCTTATGATGCGTAAAAAATACGTGCACTTTGCTCTCGTTTAATCAGTGTTTCCACTAAATAATGAAATATTTGCTAGCAGTACAACAAAAACAAACGCTTACCAATAACTAAGTCTTTAACAATGAGACTGGAAAAGCATTTCTTCCGGAATTTTCCGGACCAGTTGAATTGAAGGGTCAGATCATGAGTCATCAATTTCTTTAGAATTCTTCTAAAAACGCGTTCGGATTAGTTGATTTTATGAAATGGGAGGAGCTTATAGATAAAATATTTCCTCTACTCATATCTTAGTTTAAACAAGTCTACAAGCACGAACTAAAGTCGTGAGACACTTATGATTTTCAGGCTCGTAGAAATTACGCGCGCCAGGATTATTCCAATAAATCTCTATCGCCTGACATCGAAGGCACCATTTTCGACTTCTACATTTTAACCATTTTATAAAAAGAACTATTTAAGTGCAGATAGCTAGGCAAAAACCATTTTTTCCCCAAAGAACGGAGCTCGCGCTCTTTTCTTTCTCGATTCCAGGGTCGAACTCGCGCTCAAAAAGAAGCTCTGGCACTCTATCTAGAGTGCTGATCTCTGCTCTAGTGACGTACCGCAGCTTTCTTTATGTAATCTTCTTTAAGCTTTTCTTCCAGTTCCATTAACTGCTCATACGATATTATTGGAAATGTAGGTACTGAATCAATGTCATTCCAATCAACTGTGTCATTTTTTTGACAGTTGCATTTTTGATCCATCTTGACTTTAATGTCACAGAGCATAGAGAGTACAGTTTTTTTTTGAAAATTTCATCACTCATCTCTTTAAACATATAAATTTGTTATTTGTGGCCCTGAATGTAAATAATTCCGTACGTACCTTGGGAGCTTTTGTATAAGACATTAAAGGCTTAGGCAATATTAGGTTTACTGCAAAGGAATAGCAAATATGAAAATGTATGAAGCTTTAATTTGCTAGTACCAGTTTCTTCTCTGTTATTTGTAAACAATGAAGGGTCTTTGTTTAAGTTGGAAGAGACACATGTCTTAGCTGTTGAAGTTGAGTTCTGCACGACTATTTGCCACCGAAAGTCGGGGGTGGTTGATTTTCGGTGGCAAATAGCGTAGCTGGGCGGCCAAAGCTATTTCCCACCGACACAAACCGAGCCCCGACTTTCGGTGGCAAATAGTCTCACCAATGATGGAGGCTATTTTCCACCCTAAATCTGAAGTTTTTTCGTTTCGGTGTAAAGTCTTCGCCGCGCGTACCGTGCTATTTGCCACCGAAAGTCGGGCTTACATTTTAATGCTAAATAAAGAAATCCGCTTTAATAATACGATTATTATTAATTTCAGTTTATTATATATGTATGGTTTTTTTATTTCTGGCTACTAGAAGCGTTGGTTTATAAGGAAATTAAAGTAGGGGTCGTCTGTAAAGAAAACATGCTTCATGCTATTTTTAAATATAAACAAACAGGGACCTTGTTTCTATAATACGCGAGATTTTTAAAGGTTTATCATTAGAAAGTGTCTGTTCATAAAGACCAAAAGGTTACCCATTTTTTTTTGATAAAATTATCTTTATCAGCTTATTTTATTTTGAAATAAATGTTTTGAAGGTGGGAATTCTTCATTTTCTTATGTAGTCAAGGTGGGGTACTTTTTAAAGACTAAGTTGTTGATGTTGGTAGTATCTGTTATCCACAAGAAAGGGTTTGATCGAAATCTGAAAATTGATAATCAAAAATTGAACCGATCAAATCTTGTTTAAAATTCGATGAACTTTGGTTTATATTATAAACTTTTCATCACGGCTTGGTTTGTCGATTTAAAAAAACTAATATTTTGCGTACAAGTATTTATCTAGAAATGTAGGGGTTGTTCATATAGAACGAAATGTTACTATATGTATTATTTTTGATCAATTATCGATTAATTAACATTATTTATTTTAGCTTATTCAAATGTTTCTTGAACTATAAGATTAGGGCGCTTAACTTAATGATCAATTAGGGGTCGTCTATAAAGATTTCTTACTTTGTACTTATATTCGAAATATTGTATTTCCGAGCTTACGTAAGCGTTTATTTCGTTTTTTCGGATTGCCGTCTTATTTCACGATACACACAGGGGTTTTCCATACAAACCGAAAAGGTAAATGTACCTATCATTTTCTTTAATTGTCTGCCAGTTGGTCATTTTAGGTAATCCAGTAACAATATCTATAATATATTTCTCAGTTTGTCCTGTATGTTTGTATGGATGGATGTATGTATGTCTGTCCCTTTAATAACTTGAAAACGCTGCCAGGTAGCATGGTGAAATTTTCACCACGTTCCCGGCTTTCTTTTTCCAAATCAACGCCACTCTTATAAACTTGCTGTCCCCTTCTGTGCCCCCAATTAACTTCCTTGCGACTAAAGTATTGTTTAGGTTAGGTGAGGTGATAGTTGATAGATGATAGGTACGGTGATTGGTAAAAGGTAATAGATGAGGTACAGGTGATAGCAAAAGTAAGTATGAGAAGCGGCCCTCTTCTTGATTTTGGAGATGCGTCTAATTTTCAAATTTGTTCATTCAGGGATTATCAATAGCAAATAACGTTTCATTGGATGTTTATAGAAAGATAGGTAGAGCCAAACTAAATTGAACTATTACTTTCTTATTTTAAATTTTCATTTTGAAACCGGTTTTACTTTTGTCAATGGACGTCTTGTACTAGCCAAAGATAGAAAAGTCCACTTATCCTATTTACGCCTGGTGAAGTGAAAGCTGATAAGTGTGAGGTGATATCTAATAGGTGTAAGGTAATTGTTGTGAGGCATGTGATAAGTGATAGGTGTGAGGTGATATTTGGAGTGGTATCTGATAAGTGATAGGTGTGAGGTGATATTTGGAGTGGTATCTGATAGGTGTAAGGTAATTGGTGTGAGGTAGGTGATAGGTGATAGGTGATAGGTAAGGTGATAGGTTTGAGGTAATAGGTGATATTAGGTGATAGGTGAAGTGTGATGTGATAGGTGAGTTAAGGTGATAAGTATCAGGTTATAGGTAATACGTGCGAGTTAGTGAGGTGAAATGAGGTGAGGTAATAATTGATAGGTGATATTGTGAGGTGATAGGTTTGATATGTGAGGTGATGTGAGGTTTTTTTAGATGTTAAATAGGTATTTTTTTAATCTAAAGCATTTGTTTTTTTCGCCCTATAAATAACCATTTTAGTTTTTATTCCATACTCCCCGCACAGCCCGGACGACCCTTAAGGGGCCCCATCTTCCTTCTCTAGCCAAAATGAGCCAGTACCAAACATGTTTCCATTACGCGAAACTCTCGACGGGCGAAAGCTGGTAAAAAAGGCTTGTCTTTTATAAAGAACGCTATTTTACTAGGGTAGGAATCAAGTGCGGAAGGCCACGGGAAAGTTGGTTAAATCCTACGGTAAAGAACGAGTAGGGGTCAGTGAGGCTCAGATGTTCAACTGACTATAAGGCCGCCACTCCGTCCCTGATGGCAAATCACGTGTATAAGTGAGGGACATTTCATAACACAAGTAGCGGCTCCACCAATAAAAGGAAAAAACCTATACCATAAATTTTCCTTCCGTCTAGTAATAGTCCACCCATATTGTGTTTTTACCCGGAAAATTATATAGGTTTTTTGGGGTGTTGATTCTAAATCTGAGGTTTCCTAATAAAATTTCGTGACACAACATTGAAAAAAAAATAAAACGTAAAAAACCCATTTGCAAATTGGCATTTTTAGGTTAAGAAATGTTGAAAGTAGGACCTTGCGCATCTTACATTTGCGATTAAAAACCGAATATTTTCCAGATTTGCTCTTCGTTTCGTAATTTAACAAATTACAACGAAGACTTATACTATTTTGAGAAAATTTAAGTTTCGAAATTTGTTTAAACATTTTATTTATCTAGCCCAAAAACCGCCCAAATCTGAGCTAGATTTTTGCTATATTAAAGAAATGGTTTTATCATAGATAAACATCAATATTTTCCGAACCAACAGAGATCGCAACGATTTTGCACCGTTATTACATTATATGACATCTTGTCAACCCACAGTGAAAAGATATACGCAATTGGCTCGCAACATTTGGAGAGAAAACCAGTCCAAGATGGCTGATTTTGTGCATTTTGAGATGGTTTTCGTTCCGATCTTTATTAATATGCGGGACATCGCCATCCAAAAAAATACTACGTGATATGAAAAGCTTAATCTATCCCATGTAAAAGTCAATATGGCTCAAGACTCAATAGGAAGCTAACTTGGCCGCTACGGGTCGCAAGAAAAAATATATAGATTTGACAAATCCAGGTATTCTTAATAAACGAAATATGTAAAAATATTTATTATATGAACTCTCTGGAATTTTGGCCAAAAAATTAAAAATCGGGCTTTTGGAACACTGCGTATTTTAGGTATTTAATGAAAATTTTATAAATGTAACACACGGCTGTCCAGAGTGAAAGCTCAAATTCAGAGGCCCGGTGAAAACACGCCAAAAACGGGTTAAGGGGCCGCTATGGCACTGTTCTTTGCCAGCACCTATATCCTTTACTTTTAGCTACAAGAGGCCAAGCCCGAGGGGGTAGTTACTGAAATCGATTAACTTATTTCCGAAATCATGGGTTATCACGCGGAATTTAAAAATATTTTGAGAAAAATCCACAATTCACCGGTAATCATAAGAATTCTTTGGTAATAAAAAATAATTTACCAACAATCACAGGAAAACAAAAGTACTCTAGAAAAATTCGGAAATAATAACATTTTAGGACTCATTTGTAACCTCACATTTTCCAAAATAAACACCGATAATGATTTCCGAAATCAGATATTTGTAAAGTCATCCAAATTATCACAGTATTTCTGGATTAAACAGCAACTACCCGACGCTTTTCTAATTTCCGCTGGAAGTGCCGTCTGCGTAAAATATTTACAATTACCTAATATTTAGGTCATTCAGACTGAATGACGGGCCTCGGCTCGAAACGTCTCGACAATTTTTTTAATAAAAATATTAAATTACTTTTATCCTTTGCTCACGGGTTATTTGTTCGTGAACCTATTTATTTTATTCCACCTAAAATGTGCTTTGGAGAGAAAACGTAATTGGCACCAAACTATAGACCACGACTGTAATGAAATTACATTTCTTGACCCGTTGCAAAACTAGGTATTTTTCAGGGCCCGTTACGCAACTTGATAATTTCAAGGGCGTTACACTAAATACTTTTTAGGGAAAGTTACGCAACTAGATGAGGTTTAGGGGCCGTCCGAGAATAAATTGTTTGTTGGCCTCAACGATTCTGGATTACCTCCAGTCACTGCAACGAGACCTGATGGTATCTTGGGCCAGAAAACAGGTTTGATAATTTCTTATGTTTAGGGCCGATAAATTAACCCAATGAACTTTAGGGCCCGAATCGATGCCCAATAATGTCTATGACCCGATACCAGGCTTGATTATGTGTATTGCCCGAAACGAGGTCCGATAATATCTAGGGCCCGAAACGACACCCAATAATGTCAAGGGCCTGAAACGTGGCCGGATGATGTCTGTGGCCTGATACGAGGCCCGATAATATCTAGGGCCAGAAACGGAACCCGAAATGTCTAGGAAAAGAAAAAAGCCCCAAAAATTACCCCCGACTTTCGGTGGCAAATAGCAATGGCCGCGCGGTTGCGCTATTTACCCCCGACTTTCGGTGGCAAATAGCAATGGCCGCGCGGTTGCGCTATTTACCCCCGACTTTCGGTGGCAAATAGCAATGGCCGCGCGGTTGCGCTATTTACCCCCGACTTTCGGTGGCAAATAGCAATGGCCGCGCGGTTGCGCTATTTACCCCCGACTTTCGGTGGCAAATAGCAATGGCCGCGCGGTTGCGCTATTTACCCCCGACTTTCGGTGGCAAATAGCAATGGCCGCGCGGTTGCGCTATTTACCCCCGACTTTCGGTGGCAAATAGCAATGGCCGCGCGGTTGCGCTATTTACCCCCGACTTTCGGTGGCAAATAGCAATGGCCGCGCGGTTGCGCTATTTACCCCCGACTTTCGGTGGCAAATAGCAATGGCCGCGCGGTTGCGCTATTTACCCCCGACTTTCGGTGGCAAATAGCAATGGCCGCGCGGTTGCGCTATTTACCCCCGACTTTCGGTGGCAAATAGCAATGGCCGCGCGGTTGCGCTATTTACCCCCGACTTTCGGTGGCAAATAGCAATGGCCGCGCGGTTGCGCTATTTACCCCCGACTTTCGGTGGCAAATAGCAATGGCCGCGCGGTTGCGCTATTTACCCCCGACTTTCGGTGGCAAATAGCAATGGCCGCGCGGTTGCGCTATTTACCCCCGACTTTCGGTGGCAAATAGCAATGGCCGCGCGGTTGCGCTATTTACCCCCGACTTTCGGTGGCAAATAGCAATGGCCGCGCGGTTGCGCTATTTACCCCCGACTTTCGGTGGCAAATAGCAATGGCCGCGCGGTTGCGCTATTTACCCCCGACTTTCGGTGGCAAATAGCAATGGCCGCGCGGTTGCGCTATTTACCCCCGACTTTCGGTGGCAAATAGCAATGGCCGCGCGGTTGCGCTATTTACCCCCGACTTTCGGTGGCAAATAGCAATGGCCGCGCGGTTGCGCTATTTACCCCCGACTTTCGGTGGCAAATAGCAATGGCCGCGCGGTTGCGCTATTTACCCCCGACTTTCGGTGGCAAATAGCAATGGCCGCGCGGTTGCGCTATTTACCCCCGACTTTCGGTGGCAAATAGCAATGGCCGCGCGGTTGCGCTATTTACCCCCGACTTTCGGTGGCAAATAGCAATGGCCGCGCGGTTGCGCTATTTACCCCCGACTTTCGGTGGCAAATAGCAATGGCCGCGCGGTTGCGCTATTTACCCCCGACTTTCGGTGGCAAATAGCAATGGCCGCGCGGTTGCGCTATTTACCCCCGACTTTCGGTGGCAAATAGCAATGGCCGCGCGGTTGCGCTATTTACCCCCGACTTTCGGTGGCAAATAGCAATGGCCGCGCGGTTGCGCTATTTACCCCCGACTTTCGGTGGCAAATAGCAATGGCCGCGCGGTTGCGCTATTTACCCCCGACTTTCGGTGGCAAATAGCAATGGCCGCGCGGTTGCGCTATTTACCCCCGACTTTCGGTGGCAAATAGCAATGGCCGCGCGGTTGCGCTATTTACCCCCGACTTTCGGTGGCAAATAGCAATGGCCGCGCGGTTGCGCTATTTACCCCCGACTTTCGGTGGCAAATAGCAATGGCCGCGCGGTTGCGCTATTTACCCCCGACTTTCGGTGGCAAATAGCAATGGCCGCGCGGTTGCGCTATTTACCCCCGACTTTCGGTGGCAAATAGCAATGGCCGCGCGGTTGCGCTATTTACCCCCGACTTTCGGTGGCAAATAGCAATGGCCGCGCGGTTGCGCTATTTACCCCCGACTTTCGGTGGCAAATAGCAATGGCCGCGCGGTTGCGCTATTTACCCCCGACTTTCGGTGGCAAATAGCAATGGCCGCGCGGTTGCGCTATTTACCCCCGACTTTCGGTGGCAAATAGCAATGGCCGCGCGGTTGCGCTATTTACCCCCGACTTTCGGTGGCAAATAGCAATGGCCGCGCGGTTGCGCTATTTACCCCCGACTTTCGGTGGCAAATAGCAATGGCCGCGCGGTTGCGCTATTTACCCCCGACTTTCGGTGGCAAATAGCAATGGCCGCGCGGTTGCGCTATTTACCCCCGACTTTCGGTGGCAAATAGCAATGGCCGCGCGGTTGCGCTATTTACCCCCGACTTTCGGTGGCAAATAGCAATGGCCGCGCGGTTGCGCTATTTACCCCCGACTTTCGGTGGCAAATAGCAATGGCCGCGCGGTTGCGCTATTTACCCCCGACTTTCGGTGGCAAATAGCAATGGCCGCGCGGTTGCGCTATTTACCCCCGACTTTCGGTGGCAAATAGCAATGGCCGCGCGGTTGCGCTATTTACCCCCGACTTTCGGTGGCAAATAGCAATGGCCGCGCGGTTGCGCTATTTACCCCCGACTTTCGGTGGCAAATAGCAATGGCCGCGCGGTTGCGCTATTTACCCCCGACTTTCGGTGGCAAATAGCAATGGCCGCGCGGTTGCGCTATTTACCCCCGACTTTCGGTGGCAAATAGCAATGGCCGCGCGGTTGCGCTATTTACCCCCGACTTTCGGTGGCAAATAGCAATGGCCGCGCGGTTGCGCTATTTACCCCCGACTTTCGGTGGCAAATAGCAATGGCCGCGCGGTTGCGCTATTTACCCCCGACTTTCGGTGGCAAATAGCAATGGCCGCGCGGTTGCGCTATTTACCCCCGACTTTCGGTGGCAAATAGCAATGGCCGCGCGGTTGCGCTATTTACCCCCGACTTTCGGTGGCAAATAGCAATGGCCGCGCGGTTGCGCTATTTACCCCCGACTTTCGGTGGCAAATAGCAATGGCCGCGCGGTTGCGCTATTTACCCCCGACTTTCGGTGGCAAATAGCAATGGCCGCGCGGTTGCGCTATTTACCCCCGACTTTCGGTGGCAAATAGCAATGGCCGCGCGGTTGCGCTATTTACCCCCGACTTTCGGTGGCAAATAGCAATGGCCGCGCGGTTGCGCTATTTACCCCCGACTTTCGGTGGCAAATAGCAATGGCCGCGCGGTTGCGCTATTTACCCCCGACTTTCGGTGGCAAATAGCAATGGCCGCGCGGTTGCGCTATTTACCCCCGACTTTCGGTGGCAAATAGCAATGGCCGCGCGGTTGCGCTATTTACCCCCGACTTTCGGTGGCAAATAGCAATGGCCGCGCGGTTGCGCTATTTACCCCCGACTTTCGGTGGCAAATAGCAATGGCCGCGCGGTTGCGCTATTTACCCCCGACTTTCGGTGGCAAATAGCAATGGCCGCGCGGTTGCGCTATTTACCCCCGATTTTCGCTGGTAAATAGATACAGGCTATTTACCACCGAAAATTCGTCTCCTGTATAGACATGAGGGATAATCGTAAACACTAACTATCTTTTAAGATAAAGATACAATCAGCTGCGACTAATAATAGATCCAAAACTTTACAACATATTCAGTTTTACTGAAAGGCCACTTTCTAAAAAAGTCAAACCAGAAGCAAATAGTGGAAAATATGAAAAAGTGGCAGATAGTGGCTAATAAAGGAATATCACGTGAAATAAACCTAAAAACTGGTTTAATTACAATTTATAAACTTGAACTTTTAGTGTAGTAATGTTCGAATGTTAACATAAACATAATTAGCTAGGCTAATACCCTAGGTACCACTACAGGCCCAAGTCAGCATGCGACATGTTACATGGATCTAACGCGAAAAGTTACAGTACAACAAGTCACCCCAACTGTAATATTAGTTTCACATCGAGCTGTAGTTCAAGAAACCAAAATAGCTCCAAGTAAAGAGTTGCGTGAATTTAACTCCAAGTAACGAGTTAAGTGGATTTAGCTCTAAGATAACGAGTTAAGTGGATTTAACTCCAAGTAATGAGTTACGTGGATTTACCTCTAGTATCTAGGTAATGAGTTACGTGGATTTAGCTCTAGTCTCTAGGTAATGAGTTACGTGGAATCGTGGTTTTAGTTCTTAAGTGTTTAGTTCTAAGTAACGGCGGCGTGTAGCTCGCAAATTAACTCAAAAGGAATCCATAATAAGTTTGAACCTATTAACAGGTAGAGTCCCTCACACTTAAAGGTAGTACAAAGGTGCATTTAAACATGGCAACGCCATTGCTTCGATGTATATCAAAATCATCAGCTGAAAATAGCTAATTTGACTTAAATATTGTTCAGGCCCAATTAATGTGGTCACTAATGCAGAGTGCGTAAAACGTACGAAATTAGCTCAGGAAGGATATAATTAAAAGTCTGCCCAAATCGGGATTAATTAGTTTAACCAGAATGTATTTATTTAAAATTAGTGGGAACGTTGAGCGCCTTACTTCCCGTCGCGTACGGGATAGCGAGACAAACGTCACCGGCATTTGATTCCATTGCGTCGAGTGACGTAAATATTACTGAACCAATGAAAGGCCGGGACTTTCCGATTTATTTTAATTGGCGGAGCGTACTAGGGGGACCAACGGGTGGATTGAGAGAAACGCCAAAAAGTCTCGACAAACATTCTCCCTAGGTAGAAATAAATACATACTTGGTTTAACTTCTATAATCTCGAAATATATATCTCAATATGAATCGAAAAACTGTTGTGAAGTAGCCCAACGATACAATTATCCTAGGATAAATTATAATAGGCCTTTCCATAAAATAACATTGGCCTCCTTGTTTTGATGTTGTTTCTACGTCACGGGTGACGTATCGATGACGTTTTACTACGAAAAAGACTGGACGCAACAATAAATTAGACAAGGAAAGGCAACCTGTTTTTAAGTATAGTCTGAATTGAACTTCTACGTATTTCGTACCGCCGTCAATTCGCCGAAATCATTTTCAACTAAATATATTTTTGGGATAACGTAGGACTCAATAAGACGAAAAACCAGTTAGACTACACTAAACTACTTAAAATGCAAACAGATGGCGCGAGAATACAATAGAATTTCTTTGCTTTGGGACGCGCGCATTTTTAAAAACAACAAAATATTTCGCCAGTTCTCGAAATAGAAGGTCTTATAAAATAGGGGTCAATTGGTTTTCCCGATATATTTATATTATCGCAAGGTAGAACTGATTGGTTTTTAACTATGTTAATCTACATTACTAGGCCTATTGAAAGAACCCATAATTGGCCGGTGAGCTCCGACACGAGCCGAACGCAATTGATTTTAATTACGGAAAACGCTCTCGAAATAGAAGGTCTTATAAAATCTGGGTCAATTGGTTTTCCCGATATATTTATATTATCGCAAGGTAGAACTGGCCAATTATTGGTTCTTTCAATAGGCCTAGTAATGCATATTAACATAGTTAAAAACCAATCAGTTCTACCTTGCGAGAATATAAATATATCGGCAAAACCAATTGATCCCGATTTAATAAGACCGTCTATTTCGAGAACTTTTTTTTGGTAATTAAAATCAATTTCGCTCGGCTCGTATCGGAGCTCACCGGCCAATTATTGGTTCTTTCAATAGGCCTAGTAATGCAGATTAACATAATTAAAAACTAATCAGTTCTACCTTGCGATAATATAAATATATCGGGAAAACCAATTGACCTCTATTTTATAAGACCTTCTATTTCGAGAACTGGTGAAATATTTTGTGTTTTTTAAAAATGCGCGCGTCCCAAAGCAGATAAATTCTATTGTATTCTCACGCCATCTGTTTTTATTTTAAGTATTTTAGTATAGTCTAACCGTTATTTCGTCTTATTGAGTCCTACGTTACCCGAAACATATTTTTCGTTGAAAATGATTTCGGCGAATTGACGGCGGTGCATTAACCGGTGTAGGGTGGTCATCAAGACCACATCGTGACGGAATTTGTGAAAAAAAGTTTTCCAAGCAGTCCTGGTTTAAACGGTGTGTCAATATAAATTTAATACCGTAGTCAT
This sequence comes from Leiobunum rupestre, assembly GCF_980474605.1. Taxonomy (NCBI): domain Eukaryota; kingdom Metazoa; phylum Arthropoda; class Arachnida; order Opiliones; family Sclerosomatidae; genus Leiobunum; species Leiobunum rupestre. Next base: position 52,254,716 of record NC_143393.1, read on the forward strand.
ATTTTAAATAATAAAATAAACCTTTCAGAGATTTGCAAAAAGTTATCAGTGCCTTGTGTAAAATTTGTAAAAATGATTTCACTTTTCCAAGTTTATCTTTACATTGCATGTTTTTAATTAATGTTATAATTTCATCTGCTCTTTTAATTGAATTCCAAACTCGCATTTATAGATCACTGAATTGTTTTCTTGGTACGAGTTGAGAACATCAAACCAATAGTTTACTTTTTCTATAAACAATCCTAGTTCTTTTGTTTCGTTTATGTTATCAGATTGTAAATAATCTTTTTTTTTTCGGTTTTAGTCATATACAGTATATAAGGGCTTTGGATACTGTTAACGATAAAAGTTCTGCGGCTAAAGCGACATTTTGTCTGTAAGTCCCTGCACATTCTAAATGTAGTTTTCTTAATTTTGGGCACATTTTAACATCACCCATTTGGGTATTTAAAAGCTTTTCAAGTGGTTTTTTATCTATAGTTACTTCAGCCCCATCTAAAACGAACCCACCATCTAAAAGCCAATTTCTTATCAGTTTTAATGCATGAGGGGCATCTGCAAAGCAGTAAATCTTTTTGTCAGAATCACTAGGATGATTAAAAAAGGTGTGATTGATGTTAATCCCTAATTCATTCCAGAGCCCCATGTTTCCCCCTCCCTTATCACAGACAGTTGCCACTATTAAATATCCTGCATCATATACTTCAGAGATAATTTCAAACAATAGTTTTTTGGTAATTTTTGGATCAAAACCTATGTAAATTGGCTGCTTCCAATTTGAAAATAAGCCTCTTACCATTGCAACCTGCATTTGGCTGTGTTTCCCTATTATACTTGATCTGCTTTTACATCGTACTCATATTGTGATTTTATTTTCATTTCATCGAATGTTAAAACTGAAATTTTTTCTAATTCAGACACATTCATGCCAGTATTTTTCATAATGTTTAAAACATCATCTAAAATTCCCTTCCCCAAATTAATTTTCGATGCATACAATCTTAGAGTTGACAGGCCTGACAAAGGAATTCTTAGACCATTTTTCACAAATAAATAAGCTCTTTTACTAAAATATTTCAGAGTAAATGCTTTGGCTAAATCTTCATTAGACCATACAACCATTTTCTTTCCCATTAATCTCTTAACCTGGCTTTTAGTAAAAACGGTACTTAATGTGGTTTACCTAGCTGCTCTTTTTAATCTTTCTGTGTTTTAAGACGTTTCAATTCTTTCTTTAACTTTTTAGTGGAAATGTCTAATATATTTTTTTCAATTTTCATAGTATTAACAACCTGTTAAGATTTCTTCAAATATTTCTGTTTCAGATTCGTTTGCCATAATTTTACCAACTTTTTTCTTTTTCTAATTTATCACAATTGCAAGATTTGTTGACCATATTTTGATTATCACTACTCTCTTCATAAACTTTAGGCTCATTAACTACATTATCTATGACATGGGGCTCTAAGTTAGAAGTTACATTTGAGTTTAAGACCTCTTTGGCACACTTTCTTCTCTTGATTTTCTTTCATTTCTGGAAATATCACAGACTGATGGTTCAAATCCTAAGTTTTGTGTTGGTATAGCGGTTTTCTTTAAACGTTTCGCATTTTTTTTAGGCTGACAGCCTAACAATTCGGCTTTAAGATTTCTTGACACAGAACTTGACACTATATGGTAGTTTATTTTAGCTCCTAAGCCTTGGTTGTTCAAACCGATTTGTTTACTAAAATAATGGTCATCTGTTTATCAGACGTAGAGCTAATTGCGCGACGGCATAATCGGCATTTGGGATTCGATGACGTCAAATATGTCATCTAATATGACGTCAAATATTACGTAGGGTACGGATGACGCAATATCTGTGAAACAAACCGTTAGTAATGAAATAGAGCTAGTAGCATGCTTATGAGTAATTATGTTACATATGTTAATACCATATACATTTTTACAATCAGTATCACATTAAATACTTTTTGTTGATTATTCTAATCATCAAATGAATAACAAATTTGATTCCTCTACATCTCTTGATAATAGTTCGTATTTCTTAGGATAGATGGCGCTGCAGTTCTCCACAAAGTCACGTGACTACCATCTTTTCAGACCCTCGGGACTTTATAGTTTCGTCTACTGGTCCGTCTAAATATTCTTCTTCACCCTCATTTTCACTTCCACAGTTATATTTATCATCGGAATCTTCATCCTCCCACGCATCGCCATTGTCAATATAGAGATTGTGTAACACGCAGCAACTCGTGCCGAATTTTGACATCTGGTCAACTCTATGAAAATCAGTTCTAGCTATAATTGTCTAAAGTTCCAAAGGTGGTTTCAATTAATACGTAATCTAATCTACAGCAGACGACACTTTCGACGAACTGTGCAGGCCGATTCGATACGCGTTGATGAATTATGCCGAAAGATTGCAATATAACGAGATTTCGTGTTCGATTTAAAATATTGCGTAGAAGAAATTAAAATGTTGCGGCATGTCTATTGAATAAAAACCAATCCGGCGATCGGGATTAAACCCGGGCCCTCCTGCTTAGCTACAACAGAACCACCGACACTATGAATGTATTCATTTCAACCATGAATATCGAACTATATCATGACCCTTTCTACCATCTGGGGCTAAGATGGGCGGTTCCTTTCTGCGTTTTACGTAATCACTTGAGCCAATCAGACATTGGTCATTGACTCGATCCACAAAACGTTTCCGGGATTGCGCGGTTTAACCGGCGAAGTAAAATGACCAGTGATTCTTAGAAAAACACCTCTACTACTACAAAATCAATTGATAATCATAAATAAAGGAATTTGTTATTCATATTCAAAACGATGTGTATTAAAATTTTAGAAACAAAATTTAACGCTAAGCCTTGAAATGAATACATTCATGCCGACACGTATTACTGTACAACGATATTTACAAAAACATCTTTGGCGAAAGTCCGTTTTCCTTTACGCTTTTATAAACGTATTAACGTCAATTTATTATTTAATATTTTTAATATTTATAAATTTAATTAAAATTAGTTTTTTTAACACAGGTTTACCCAATTTTTGTCATTTGGACGAATATTGATTATTTTACCCATTTTTTTTCATTTTACCCAATTTTAGCCGATATTAGTTGGTTTAAAACGATTTTATTCAATTTTATTAATTTTTCGATGTTTTAATGTCTTACTCAATTTTATCATTTTACCCCAAAATTTTATCATTTTACCCCATTTTAGACGATATTAGTTGGTTTAACACGATTTTATCCAATTTTAATCATTTTAAGTCTTTTTACCCAATTTTGGTCAATTTATCCAATTTTGGTCGATTTCAAAAACAAATATTTGACAATACCCTATTTAGGTAAAATTTTGCAAATATTTTCATTGAAATTTTCTCAATTTTACCCAAATTTGGATCATGTTTACCCAAACTTGATGAATTTCACCCAAAATATTTCAAATTTAGCATTTTAGTTGAGATTTGAAAGTTTTTTTTTGATTTTTTGAAACATTTTCACTGTGAAACCGAGAAAATTCCATGCCTTTTTTCATTTTAAGCTGTCAAAAACATTTTCGGTTGCCATAGCAAAACGGAAGCCCAGCCTAACTTTTCCCTTGGTTAAAATTCATGTTACCAAAAGGTCTACATACCCCCCGAAGTTTCATCAAATCGGGTACACTACTCGTAAGTATCAAAGATTTATTTATATAGAACGGCATATTTTTGATTTAAGACTAAGGGGTTAATTTCGTTTTTTTTTTGCAATTTTTCAAAATGTTGAAATATATTTATTTGATGAATACTACCCTACATACAAAGTGTAGTTGTTATCCTAGTAATGTATCTAAGACCTTGATTAGTTGTGATTGATTATTTCAACAATTTTTAACACAAATACTAGATTGCGATTTTCCGACTTCGGGAAACGCTCAATCACATTTTCAACATTTACTAGTTTTTCAAGTTCTAGACAGCGGCGGCGATCGGAAAATATTTCTGTGGGGGCACAGGCCATACTTTTTTCATCCAAAAATTCATATACTTAAAACTTAAGCACGAAAATGTACAGCTCTAAATTTTTATTACTATACATATTTTTTTAAAGCGTTTTTTTTAAATATCTCATCCGTCAATGAATACATCGATAATATCGTAATTAATTTCACGGATATATCATCTTAACGCTACTCGCATCTGCAATCTCAAAATAACTTCTGTAAAAATACTGAATTCGGACCCAAATAAAGGCAGTGAGATAATAAATATTTCCCTGGTTGCCATTTTTCCTCAATTTTATTTCTGTGGGGGCTCAGCCCTCGTTGGTTTTTCCCCGTGGGGGCTCGAGCCCCAGAGCCCCCACGGGATCGCCGTCACTGGTTCTAGAGACTAGAGCATACTAGGTGTGGAAACTTTGTTTAAGCAAACGAAAATGAAAGCCTCTTGTTACATTTTAACGCTCCATATCTTGAATTGTACATTGGTTTTCAATTATATGTCACCGAGCCCGCCATTTTCGGCCCCCCAGTGGTGCACCCAAAGGGGCAGCCTCGCCCCCCCCCCCAAGGAGGAGAAGAAAGCATGACCGAAGGCCCCACAGGATCGCGCAGAGGGGGCAATACCCAGCGAAGAAACTCGAGGGGGGGGCAAATTATGATAACTTTTCTGGGCTTGAGGGGGGGGGGTGCAAATAGAAGGTTTGGGGACTCATTGCACCCACCCTCAGAAAATATAACTGGGTGCACCACTGCCGCACCCTACAAAAATGTCTGCGGGCACTAATGATCCGCCCCTGTTGTGTCTGTTCCGCTATAGGCGTCGTCAATATTGACACTAGAACAACCAAATTCCCCCAAAGCATTCAAGGTGTGGAGGCAATAACATTTTCGAAATGTTTTAAGGTCGCTATGGGGGGACCAAACTTAATGGGTCCACGACAAAAAAAACCCGGGCCTCAAAACCCCTGTACGCAAAACTGGCGGTATACGTCTGGAGAGTCTTAAGGGTTTCTTATAGGATTTCTCGGAATTTTTTTTACAGGCGTTATAAAGGTTCTAAATGGCCTACTGGGTTTTTATAGTGGTATATGGTTATTTCTATAGGGATACAATGGGTTTTAATTGGTGTACGGGGTTTTACAAATTATACGATCAATGCAACTAGCTGGGGCGTGGCCGAAGGTCGGCCTTCCCAATAGCGAAAGTTTTGACATAAAAGGTCTTTCAATAAATGTTTCGTCACCATTCCATCCCGCCCGCGGCGTAAAACCGGTTAATCGCTGATTAAATTTACTGTTCCATGGCTGCCAGATTTTATCTTTTAGTTGTACAGCCAACACTCTTTGAAACAGCCAACTTTAATACAAGACTTTGCTTTAGACCAGAAAAGTGAACAAGTACAAAACGTGTTATAAAAATACAATTTTAGAATAACGAAATCCTGACCTCCGATTTAGGCCTAACGTTTACAGCTTTAAAAATATTTCCTTATTTCAGGCACCAAGCTACAAAGACTATATAAAAAGGATTTTGCTAATCCAGGCGCGGAATGCTAATACTCCTTGGCGAGTGCTGAACAAGTTTCATCAGATTTTCGTAATTTACAAAAATTTATTTATAAATTCACCTTGACAAGAATGACTTTAACCATTTAATATTGAAAACCCAAAGTAGAAATTTTAATTAATTAGAGCTAAAATTTTACATTAATATTTTACAAATAATAATTAAGCTGTAAAAGCTCTAACGGCAAAATTATGTTCTAGCGTATGCAGCTAAATTAGTTAAATTATAAATCTGGCTGGTGACTGTCAAATCTAAAAGAGAAACTAAGCCTAAACATTAAAAATTTCAAAACGCTTTGCATATAGCAACGGAAAGCCGAAAAGGGGGGAGTGTGGTGGGGAATAGTATATAAGATAAGTTAAGTTAGAAGAGACCACCTATGGACTGTGAGAAGGATGATAAAATACGCGAAAAAGTAGATTAGTCCATAATTAAAAGGGATAATATAGCTAAATCCTAAACAAATTTGAAGAAATTAAAAAACTTACTAATAACTCGGATCAAATAGATCTTCGAGCAAACAAAAAACGCGAAACTCGGATCAAATAGATCTTCGAGTATTAAACTAAACTAAGAATAAATAAAATAGCCAGAAATTCCAACGGTAGACCGGTTTCGTTCTATTTGGAACTCATCAGTACCGTGCGGGAAATCTGGCTGGCGACTGTCAAATCTAAAAGAGAAACTAAGCCTAAACATTAAAAATTTCAAAACGCGTTGCATATAGCACGGCCAACTTCGATCGCGCGTACCGCGCTTTAGCGGCCCCGTCAATCGCCTCGCATCTGTTAATTTGCGTGTATGAATAATCCCGATAGGAGCGCTACATACAACCAAAAACCTACTATCGCCAAAGGCGGGGAATACAAGCGAAATCGCAGAAAAATGTTTTTTCTTAGGTTTTCCACTTTCCTATTTTGAAAAAAAAAAACAAGGTATAGTAAGTTAAACTATCTTTTCGCAATATATTTAAGTATAATTCATAATTAAAAAAAATATTACCTTATAAATATTAAATGAAGAAAAAGAGACGCGTTTTTTAAGCGAAGGCGCCATATTAGAATACATAGTTTTGAAGGCTGTAGAGGTGTTTAGAGCGTTTTGACGCTTAAATAATGTCTCTCTTAAAATTTAAAAATCTTTAATAATAACAAATCTTGATTAATAGTATATATATAGCAAATTCGCAAGTTTATAACCGTTCTTAGGTAGTATTTTCTGTAGTTTTAAGAGTAAGAATCTTAAAACTAATACAATTGAAGATAAAAGATGCTTAGGTACATTGGTACATCTTTGGAACTAAATAGGTAAAAGATAGATGGTCTTCAGCCTGCATTTCAAGGAGGATGATTTCTGTTCAGGTTTGTATCTTTATTATGGAAAAAAATTCAGTCAGATAAAATTAGAAACCGGCCCTTACTAAATATACAATATTATTCTAGGTTTAAAAAGACGAAAGCTTAAAACTTGTTGAAACCTAAAATTATAATTTATTGCTCTTATAATATATTTTAACTTAATATTATTTAATAAAAAATGTTAAAATAATATATTTACCCTGAAGTTACAGTGAATCTTCTTTTCACTATTTGTTTTATTTATTTATTTACATGTGTTTCAAGTATTAAACAATAATACTGGCAGCATCTAGAGGATGTTCTTGGTTTCTGTTTAACTCTTTTATAATTTATAAACACCGTTAAAAAATTAGAATCATGAAAAAATATTATATTATTAGTTAAATATTAACCTACATTCGGTTTAATTCAATGTTTCTTAAAATTTATTTAAAAATAATTGTTTTTTGTGGATTTTTCCTATCTGACTAACGTTAAATTTTGGTCGTACGAAACCCTGGTGGGAAAATATATACACGGTAAATTCAGGTGATTTACGGGGCCGCTAAAGCGCGGTATGCGTGATCGAAGTTGGCCGTGCATATAGCAACGGAAAGCCGAAAAGGGGGGAGTGTGGTGGAGAATAGTATATACGATAAGTTAAGTTAATCTAGCTTGTCAACTTTTCACACTCTGTTCTTTCGGCGATAGGACGTAGATTATGAGAGTTTACCGGGTGGAATACTTTTTCCAAGGATCCTATATGTAAGAAGGATAGGTAGCCCTCCGGCCAGCCCGTGTTTTCAGAACGCCGGCAGCGCCGTCGTTATTAAGATAGCCTCTAAACGTGGGACGTCTTGTTTCTATTCCCTCAAGGACAAATTTTGGCGGTGCTTCCTCCATGTTTTGTCCTTCACGGAATCTAAAGACGGATTCTCTATCGGGCATGACCCACCGACGGCGTTGCTATTTTTCGTCCCTCACCTCATATCCTTCTAACATATAGGATCCTTGCTTTTTCGCTCAGAGCTATTGTAAATTTTTGCACCATGGTATTGTTTTTTATTTTTGTGAATAAGTTTTTTGAACAGTGCTTATTTCTGGCACTAATTTATACTTAAGTTAGCGGCTATATGTTTGGCGTGTCTGCTTTGTCGTCTGCCACGTATTGTACAAATTAGGTTTGTCCTAAATCTGTGGGGATTTGAATTTGATGACAATAGTCTGTCAGTTTTTCAAAATAAACGCCGTTATTATCAATTCAAGTAAGAGAAGCGTTTGAGTAACCAAGGCTTATATGGGAATTTAAAGTTAAAATTATAAACTTTAGGTAGGGTAACCCGTCGTTGTATGGGAATCATTTAATACCGTCATAAACCTTAGGCATGAGGTTATGGTCAGTTAAAATTTCTAAAATTACGTTAATGAACAATGTAACACTTTTAGTTTCAGCCAACTGACCCCTCTTTAATCTCAAGTCGTATACATTGAGATAATATTCTGTTTTGTATACTTTAACAGATGGCAAAAGTTAAAGCAAAAACTATAATGGTGCTGCTCGAAAGCATTGTAAGTGGACATAAATACGTTACCACAAGACCACGGCTTGGTGATAAACTTGAAAAATGGATATACGATCCGTATATTCAACAGAAATGTATATACAAAGAACTGAAAAAAATAAGAAGCATTAAATAATGTGATTTATGGTTTTGTAATGATGTAGAAACTAGTTATAAACTAATCTGGTGTTAATTTTTGTAAAATTGTTTTATAAGTTTGTTTTGACTATTAAACAGCTTTTCATCGCAGTTTAAGTCTTAAAATCCTTTAAATGTTACTGCAATTTCAATAGAGACCGTTATTTACATTTAAATTAAATTTTTTTTAATTATGAGTTCAAAGTTATCACTAAATTTATAGTTTAATTCAGTTTGCAATATGAAGAAAACTCTTTCATAAGACAGAATTTTTTGGTGGGGTTCGTGTAAATACAAAATTTTAAAGCCAGCTTGTACACAATTTTAAATTTTTTTGACTATCTCAATATATCGGAACTGAATTCTACCCAATACGAACATTTCTAATAAAACTTGTTAAAGTTTTGTTTTGTATAAATAACTTTCCACCATTTCATGATTTTCAGTTTTAAACGTATTTTAGTGATTTCATTCTGCTTTATTATAAAATATTTTTATTTTACACTCCGGATTTGCCACAAATAAGATAATTTTCAAAATTTCAAGCTAAATCCAGGGCCCTTTGCCGCCCGACCCTCTTGTGCCAAACTCATATGAAAACCGCTGGCTGCCATTAAGCCTTCATCATCCAGGTCACCCTAAAAAATAAAAAATATTATTACTATTGCAATAATTAGATCAGAAGTTATAGTCTTCATTAAAAAAGGCCCAAAGAAGTAATTTCTATAAAAAATTCTTACATAAAAAGTAGAGCGCCAAAAAGTGAAAGAACAATTTAGAACAATCGATTCTATATTCTCCCCTAGAAAGCCTATCGACTGAAGTACCGCATTTATCCAAATAAATTGGTTTTCCCCCTCCAAAGTCAACCTTATTTCCTTTTTCACACAGTTTAATGAAGAACAATCTAGCGCATAACCCAGAGAAGTACTGAAAAATCGTTATTAGCCCAAAACAAATAACTAGATTAGGCTATTTTATAGCCCTAAATCAGCCAATATATCTCAAAATCTGAAATTTTTTCAATGGCAATTTTTCAAGATTTTTAAAAACAATTATTTTGTAAATAATTATGCTCCGAGAGCAGTTTAAATCACCCAGCTAACATAGTCAGTATTTTCCATATTATTTTACACCTGTTATTAACAACTTCAGAAATGAACACTAAGTTGGCCAAACAACAAAATATGTGACTCAGATTAAAAAGTCAGCTATTCCCTATAGATCCCACTTTGAACAATTTTTTTTTCTAAAAATACTTTAAAGTGTAAGGGAAAAAGTTTAACTTTTAAGGCATTAATACTATCCATTAAGTAAATTTAAGAAAAGGCAAGTGGGATATTTATTCCCAATAATGTGGATTTCAAGTTAAATTATTGCCCCCATTTTTAAAACACTTAAAACTGCTCACTTCTGACTACTTCCCTTAAGAAGAAACAGTTTGTATCTCCCATCTAAATCGGAAACAAGTTTGTCTATCTTATAAAAAATAGAATCCACTGAAACAGCCTTTATATTGGTTTACATTGGGAAGCTCTGAGCTTCTTTGATAGATTTCCAAAGAGTGAAACTGAGACAATATCATTTCTAGATTGCCTGAAACAGTGACATATTAACCCATGGCAGGGCCCCTAGGCTTCAAGCTTTTTTCGGCCCCTTAAACCCTCAACATCTCCCTCCCCTTCATGGGGCCCCTGCTTGGCTCCAGCTCTTGGTGGGCCCCGTAGGCTTCAGCCTATTCAGCCTTATGGATAAAGCCCAAAAGCAACAAAAGATCAAAATCTAAAGTGGAAATTGACATTAAATAATGTTAAAATGATCCTAAGAATTTTTTTAACAACGTTCAGCAGCTCCTAGCCAGTGGAGTGTGAAAATTCATCACAACTTCTCCGAGAGCAGTTTAGCTCACCCAGCCAACAACGCTATTAGTGTTCATGAAGTTGAAGTTAAGCTTTTTTTCCTCCAATGATTAATGAAATATTTTTCAACTTTTTTGTCGAATGTACTCAGTTTACTTGGAACATCATTTAAACTTTTTTCTAAGCTCTAAATTTGCATCAACCCAGGAAAGAGACGGAGCTGCGTTAAGGGACTGTATTGTATTTAAAACGTTCAAATGGCTACACATTTAAAAGTTTCGTAATACCACCTACAAATTTACACTGAAATTGTGCAGAAATGCCAGTGCAAATTATTTGGTTGTGCTTGCATGTACATTAAATGATTTTACCTTCCATAATAATAACCGGAAAAAAGATTTATAAATGATTTCCATGAGCTAATAGTCTACAAGTTTCCTTGGAGGAATTCCAGTTGCCTTTAGAAGTAAATGAATTTATCTTAATGCGCAGAAATATTACATTGATGGAAGTTTCATTTTACTAATGCCATGCATTTTTACGGTGGAAACTTATATTTTTTTTTTGGCAAATTTTAAAATTATAAAAGCATTATATAATCTTATAATGCTTGGAAACTGTATAGCACACCTTGAAATAACTGACTTTATAAAACTATGTTTTACAGGACTAACTTCTTTGGATAAAACTTGAAGAGGCACATATAAAATAATTTTACTTCCTTATTTTTATTTAGGAATTTTACTTCCCTCAGATCAAAATGTTTCCAATGGAAAACCTTTTCTAATATGCACCCACGGGAGCCAAGTTAGAATCATATTGCCATTTTGATTTAAGGATTTGGTACTAATTATGTATCGAGCGTTTCATGGAAATATTTTCAAATGGTTATACGGAATGAAAGACACCTAAAAGATGCATAATCAACCATGACCAACTACTGTAGTTTCTAGCCTATAACTGGGGTTATGTTTTGTACATACTTTTTGTTTAATTCTGTATCGCCATTTGCTTATATGGATAATTAATTAGGACGCATTATAAATATATATTTGAAAAGAAACAAAAATTTACCAGTTGCCTGGCAAACTGTTTTCCACCGGAGGGAGGTTTTGGACTGCTCTGTGATTTTCGATGAGATAGTTCACTCTTAGCAGGCCACGTTGGAAACATAGATGTAGAAACTGGTAAAGGAGACTCTTTGAAGTATTCGTGTTGAAGAGCTTTCTCAGACGTGATACGTCTACCAGGATTGTACGTCAGAAACCTGAAAAATATTTGAATTGCAACTTGAGTAAAACTAAATAAAAATTGTAGTGTATGTGCCACAAGCCTAGGATATACTGATGTAAAACATTTGTGAAAAAACTCCCTGGTGCTCCAGTTTTCTAGCTTTGACTGTAATAATTTTCTGACCAGACCCCATATGACAGCTTTCAGGCTATAGCACTGATTTAAATTGGGATTTCTTCAAACCAAATCACCGATTTAAATCATAAAATATTTCAATGGAGGAATTAGGTTTAAGTTAGTTAAGAAGCAAAGTATCTGGCGTCATAATAGTTGTTAAGGCCAAATTTATCGGAAAATGACCTATCGAGCAATTTCAATTATGTTTTTATTTTTGAATAACTGTAGAAACAAAATTGGAGTAAATTCTATTTGGCTAGGGTTGACACCTGGAATTACCCCTCGTGCACTATTTTTAATTTCAAGTACTTACAAGCCATAGTAGCATTGCAAAAAAGTTAAATAAAACATATACAGTGTAACTTACCTATTCATCAAGTCAAATCCTAAATTTGTTAGGTTTTGCCCAAATCGACTTCGAAGACTATTATACGGGTGTTCTGTGAAGGTCACCTTTTTCACCATTGGAAGCTCCGAGTAGCCAGGCCAAATTTTTTCACTAGGGGTTCCAAGATCCTAAACAAAAAAATTAAAACAATGGTTTTCACTACCAGTAAGAAACAACCACAATTCGCATTTTAAGAATTTGTAAACGTATATGCTAAAATTTTAAATCGACCCAGTGTAAGGCAAACTTAGTTTCTTGGTCAGCATAACTTTTTAGCCAGGGGCAAGGATCGAACAAGGGTCGAAAACTCCCTCGGGCCGAGGCATAGGGTTTAAAAATGTAAAAAAAAACAAAACTAAAAATAACGAATTTTACCGAATGTCTGTGTCAATTTGAAATTTAGCGTTCCTCTCAAGTCTCAATGATTCCCACGTTACCCTCCCCTTCCCTTAAAAATAAATTAAATTGTCCGGTTATTTTATTGGTTCGGTAAAACATAAGATTTTAGAGTCTCAACGCGATCGAAACAAACGCCGGACCACAAAAGGCGTCCAGGGTTCCTGCTCAAGGATGTTCCGCGGAAAAATATAGTTTTTCTGTTCAATCCTTGGCCAGGGGTACGTTCAGTAATGAAAATCTGTTGGAAATCTTCATATGCTTGATGAGGGTGTTGAATGGTTTATTTTTAAGTCACCAGTGTTTAAAAACATGGTGGAAAGATTATCTGCAAGATAATTAAGCTGCACCTGCAATTTTTTACATTCACTACTTCCCTAAATAACAGTAGCAATATTTTTATTGCATTATGGGCAAAATTAAAGTTAAGGCCGCTGTGATTTACTTCACCCGCATTATGTAACAAAATGTCACCATTGTTACCATTTATAAAAAAAGGTTAATTATATTTTGAGACCCATTGACCATGACCTTCACGGGAACAACAACAGTGTATTTGTTTCACAAATCCTTTTTTATACTATAAAGAAAAAACATACTTTGAAGACTTTACTCAATTGATCGATCTCAGATTTTCCAGGGAAAAGAGGTTTCATTGTAAGAAGTTCTCCAAAAATGCATCCAACAGACCACATATCAATGGCTGTAGAGTATTCCTAGAAAATAGATATCCATAAATAAATACTATGAAACAAGAATTTAACTTTATCTTGGGAACCTAAATGTTGAATATCCTAGCAATTAGTACAACCAAGAATATATTAATTTATACTTTCGGATGAGAATGAATATATTGATACGTTTTTAGCGTTGCTTCTGTTCTCCTTCAAGCTCTAAAAAAATTAGATCAACCTAGTTCCTTATTGGTAATCTAAAACTGACGTTGATGCACATCAATGACATTTTTCTTTCCCAGGCACAGTTCTAGGGGGTGGTCTAATGGGCCCGTACATTTATGATTAATATAAACTTCCATACGATTTCCTCCCCCACTCCCAATTATTTCCTGAAGTATGAGCCCACCAAAGAATAATTCTCTAGAACCGCACCTGTTCGTGGAAACATTAGAACATTATGCTCCTGGATAATCATTCTACCCAATTATAAATAAATGCATTCATGGTACAACTACAAAAAAAATTTCCATAACATATAAAGCAAAACAAACATTCAATAATCTCGGTCATATAAGAATTATATAATATATAAGTGTCCATCTCTCTATCCAGCTAATATCATTTCCTTAAAACATGTACCTTCTTCAGCTCCAGTTAATTTTAAAAATGTGTTTTAGAAGAAATATTGTAAACAAAATACATAATATAATGAGTTTCTAAGACTATTACATTGAGAAAATGTTTTCAAGTATAAATCTTTACACAGTAACATGCATAATTTTCATTTTACATTGCTAAGCAAAGTAATACACTTCATAAATATTGAGCCGTATACATATAGTGTAGCACAAATTTCACGCCAATTGGTATCTGCGTTGAGCCTGGGAAGCCAGACGTTTCATTTTAATGAGCTAGAGATGAGTCGGGCCAGCTAGTTTTGATGCCCAACCCAAACCGACCTGATTCAAAAATACAAAATAGAAACCCAACCCGCCAGCCCACCGAAATTATTTATTTTGATAACCAAACCTGACCCTTCCAAAATTATTCATTTACAAAACCCAACCGGACCCAGCCCGCCAAAGTTGAAACCCAACCCTGCCCGCCCGAAGAATATTTAAAAAATTTTAAACCTGACCCAAACCGGCCCAATAAAATTGAAACCCTTACACTTTTTATGTTTATAGTATAAGCTTGAACTAAATGCTAGAGCAGGCTACCAGATTAAAATTTTGTCAGTTGATGGCGCTTGGAGCGCTTTGAGAAACGGTTTAAAAATTAGTGAACATGCTAAGAGAATGATTAACAAGTGATAATGATTCTCTTTCTGTACGTAGAGATTTGCTGTTGTGAATAAAATAGTAACTTGAATGCCCGATCACTAATATATAAAAAGGCTGACCCGATCTGGTAAGTTTTATGTAAAAAGCCTTACCCGACCCATTTAAAAAAAGTCCAACCCGGCTGGCCCCAAAAAAAAATTATAAAATTAAACCCGACCCACCAAAAACTTCGATATAAAAAACCCAACCTGCCTCAAGGCGCGCTCGGGTCAGGTAAGCCCACCTTTAGCGGGCCCAAGACTCATCACTTATGTGTACTTAACTCAAAAATTTCTTGGAAATTAATTTTTTTTAAGAGTTTTAAGTTGTGTTGGCAGTTTTTCACTTGGAGGTTGTGTAACAAATAATATTTCAATATTAGAACCTAAATTTAAATTATTATAAGAGTAACATTTTCAAACTCATTTATGGTTAGTTTTCTTAATAATATAGAATAATTTTTTAAAGGTACTTTAATAATGCTAAGGTTAATGGAGCTCTTCTATTTGAGGTTGGTTGTTAGTGTTCATAACTGTGTAAATTTGTTTTTGTTTAATGTACTTTGCATATGTGATTTTCTCTGTAAAATAATGAAAGCTAAAGTAAATTAAAAAAGATGGAACTCACTTTTATACCAAGAAGAAGTTCTGGAGCTCTGTACCATAAAGTAACTACAACCGGAGTATATGGTTTTAATGGTGAACCATATTCCCTAGCAAGGCCAAAGTCTCCTACCTATAAATCAAAATAATTAATCGTTAATTAAATAACCACTGTATTAAACATGACATGCTTAAAGAACTCGTTACACGAAACTCTAACATAGACATTTTAAGGCCTAATAGTCTTCTTTTAAAACATTTAGCTCTATTTAATGTGTTTGAAAAATCACCTACTGGATGACTCAAAATATTCTTTGTAAAATATACAAAAAAAGTAGAAACGTGACATTTTTAAAAATATTCTTATAAATCAGTTTATATTTTGAATTGGTTAATAAATAAACTGAATTGATTAGAAATGTTTTACACTTGACAGAGAATCTCATAAGATTCAAAACATTGTGTTGACGCAGGTGGTACACAACATCACGGCTTAAACAATTGTCATGCTTCAAAATAATTAAAATAAATGTTTTCCGTTTTATTAACTGTGCCTGTTATAACAGTGAAGGATATTCTCTAAAAGCATCAATCTTTAGCTTAGAATTGATATACACATGTTAGAGCAGTTAAATGTTGAAATTTAAAATTAAGATAGTCTACAATTTAAAAACAGGTGCTGATTCATCCCTTCTATATTGCCCAATTTGGGAAAAATGCATAAATCTTGATATCGAAATTGCTTGCTCTGCGTTACCATTGTAAAAACACAAAACAGCGTAAAATTATAATAATATCGAATATTAACCTTTTATACCATC
This sequence comes from Leiobunum rupestre, assembly GCF_980474605.1. Classification (NCBI taxonomy): domain Eukaryota; kingdom Metazoa; phylum Arthropoda; class Arachnida; order Opiliones; family Sclerosomatidae; genus Leiobunum; species Leiobunum rupestre. The sequence continues at coordinate 52,270,801 of NC_143393.1, forward strand.
TATTTCAGCCCGCATGATTACATACCATAAAAGTCCTACTAAGGTCTACCAAATGATAATAGCCTCTGTTAATACGCAACATATTTAGTTATGGACGGCAACCAAAAGTGGTGTGTGTTGTGATAACTTTCAGTTGTGAATAAAGGTACATGATAGTCATATTTTTTCAAACATTTATTGCATGTAAGAAAATACTTTGTTCTGTGATTAATTTTTTCATTAAAAAAATGGAGCTAGATCAAAAGAATAAACAGTTAAAAGAAAAATTATGTTAATTAACTTTTACCTTTAAAATCCCTTTATGGCTAAGCAATAGATTGGATGTTTTTAGATCCCTATGCAATATCCAATTATCATGTAAGTGAGCCACTGCTTTCAATAGCTGAATCATTAACGTTTTCACTTCACCTAATAAAAAGATACGAAGATGCTATAATACCAGGTGGTACTTTGTATACCTGTTCAACTTTTCTCTACTTCTGTAACCAAAGTACTCTCAACTGTTTAATTGAGTGAACTAAAAATACAGTAGAATTCGATAAAGGAATGCGTTAAGATTACTAGCCCAATTAACACTAGAAAAAAAACATGTTAGGCATTTATTAATGACTCCCGACATTAAAAGAATTCTATTTTGGCCTAAAATGGACCCTTCTGTCAACTACCACACTGTAACCGACTGACATTAGGCTAAAATCAACCTGTACTCTATTCTGCCTGGGTACGTAGAAGCAACGTCGGCTTAGTTAATAAGAAGACTTATTTTAGGGCATCTTCCACTGTTTTAATCACACCCAACTGCTTATTGAAGCTAAGGCGCAGGTTGCATTTACTGCCTCGCAATATGGGTGATTTAATTGACCTAGTTCTGGTGAGAAAAAGTAGCTATTGTGCCCCTGCAATGGAGCCAGGAGTAGGCTAGCAGCAAAATACTTTTCATTTCCTTTTGGGGGCACATTAAACAACTGCAGGGAGCCCCAATGAATTTCCTAAAGTTTGCAAGGCCATTGGCTTTGTTGAAATAAGTGACTCTCTATGGGACACTCACATTAAGAGAAAAAGACTAGCCAGCACTATAGTATATTCTATTCTCACCATTGCTAAAACGCTTGATTCAAGAGATATCTATAATAAGTAATATTTACCAACTAAGAAAGGCTGTTTCATGGTTTCCATTAAACTCTTCAGATCATGTTCAACGTAATCCATCACAATGTATATTTTGTCCATGTTACTTCCAACAACAATTTCCTACAAACCATGAGAAAGGAATTAGAATAAAGAATTAGTATACAGGGTGTCCACTAAAAAACGAAAAATGATAAATAAGTTGGTTGGCAAAAACCCAACCCTGCAAAATCAGGTTTTTGCCAGGACACGTGGGTAAAAACCAGAAAAAATGGAAAAAACTCATTTCAGGCTAAATTAATCATTGATATATCTATTAAGTTACTAATTTGGTCATTGCCAATAGGAGAGGTGAAGACAAGCCAGAAAAAGAGTGAATAGAATGGAAGAATATACAATTTTCCACACAGTTTTTAACAGGGAAACAATAGGTGGAATAAACCGCGGAAAAACTAGTTTTTTCCACCCTTGGCAAAATTGTACCAACCCTTAAAATAACTGAAAAACGTTTTTTTTTATTTAAAATTCCTAATTACCATTCCTCGTGCAGGGGGACATTTACTAGTGTAAAATTGAATGACCTTTAACCATGTCTTCAAGGTCATTAAAAAATATCTCAAGAACCATTGGGTTTACGGAATTGGTTCCAATTAGAAAGTTGTTGCTCGCCATTCAATTTTACACTAGTTAATGTCCCCCTGCACGAGGAATGTTCCATAGAAATTTGAAATTTAAAAAAAAAGATTTACAGTTATTTATCATTTTTTGTTTTTTAGTGGAAACGCTGTATAAAAGGAGAGGAGTTAACAGGGTGGAAACTAGTAAGTTTAATATTTTAATTGGGTACACCCAAAAACTATTAAATATAAAGGATTATCTTACCCTAACTGTTACTATGTTTGCATGTTGGGCTTTGAGAAGAGTGTTAATTTCTCTCAGTGAGGTTATAGGGAAGCCTTCCTTTTCTTTTTCCATTTTCAATCGCTTTAATGCCACAATTTCATCTTGATTGATAAATAGAAATGTAATTTAACTAATGAAATAATACAAGCAAATAATGACTAAGAACAGCTCAGTTTCTTAAGTGAAAAATTTAAAGGAAAGGTTCAGGCCATTTGAAAGACGGTGAAAAATTAAGAGGAAAGGTTCAGGCCATTTGAAAGACCGTGAAAAATTTAAAGGAAAGGTTCAGGCCATTTGAAAGACCTTGAAAAATTAATTCTTAACGCAATTGGAACTGTGCTTCTTTCTTTAACAGTTAAAGAGTTACATTTAGATTAGCAAGAGTCTGTTGCAAAGAAAACTGTTGAACGACACCAGATATGACATAAGTTGGCAGTGAAGTTTTAAAGTGCTCAACAGGCAAGCCTATTTCGTCGGTGCCTTATAGAAAATATATAATTAATTATAACTTTTTCACTGTTATGGAAAAAAGCAAAATTCAAATTGCATTTATATTTATTTTACAAGGTGTTTCTAATGGTGATAAATTTTCGAAGCACGATCCTTTCCTTAAGTTATTGCTATGGAAAATTGGGCCGCAATTTTATAATGGTTTATAGGTCCACGAAAATACGAAAAACAACATCAACTCCAACTAAAAAATTATCGTTTACATGAAAGCAACTATGCCATCAAAAATAGTGAAATTAAAGGTTTTCAAATTTAAGACCTTTGTCTACACTTTTTAATACATAACTTAAAAATATTGCCTCCCGCACTTAAGTTGTAGCATAAGTGTATAATATTATTGCATAAGTGTGACACTTCCTATTCTTTACATGAAAAAAATTTACTGAGAGCTATTCGCAAGACAGACTGCATTACGGGGTTCATCGCCATTTTGCGTCCACTTGCTAACGCGTCACATGTAGCGCTTGATAGCACCTCGTTAGGGGAGATTTTCATCTTGTGATGACGTCACTTCGTTATTAGCTCTCAGTAAAATATTACCCAAAGTGACAAACTTATGGTTGTAGTTAATCCACCCCAAAACCACTGATCTTTAATGAATATTTGATTTAGTTTTATTACCCAATCTTTTGTCTCTGGCTCTGTACACAACTCCGTACGTTCCTTCTTCAATACGGTTAAGGCAGTGGAATTCTTCAACACTACGACAACCTTGTATTGCGGGGAGATAAGGCATAAGTTTATCAATTTCAGGAATTTCTTCAGCTTGCTCTTCTTCAATTAGGCCAGATATATGAGGTGCATCTACTGACTCCGTTTTGTCATTTGAAGAATCCATTTCAATTTTAACTTTAATTGGTGGTTCCTGTTTTAGAAGGTCATCAAGGTGATTTTCCGACGTACATACTGCACTTTCTGAAATAAAAAGATTTGGTCTAAACAAAGGTGGTCGAAGAAGAACCCATTTAGACTTAAATGTCGAAATCTCAATTATGTGGTTTACAATTTTTTTTAAAAATAAACCCAGTTTCCAAAACGAAAGATCTCTGTCACTGCTAACCAACATTAAGAAATTGCAATGGTAAAATCTTTAACATACCACATTTCCAAGATAAATATTACGACCTGTAATCAGATCTGGTAGAATTCGGAATTTTTAACTCTTTCAACATGATTTCAGCTTTATTATCATGTTCTACCCTGCTTCAAACTGACTTACCATTTTCAGATTCAGTTGAATCTGCCCCGCTGGCAGAGTTACTGCTGACTTCAGATTTCTCAGTGGCTTCACTGTCGTCTTCTTCATCTTCACCGGAAACATCATCTTCCTCCTCTTCTTCTTCTTCTTCATCATCATCATCATCTGGTTCATCCTCCGAATCCAGGCTTCCCTCATCAAATTCATTTCTGTTAACATCATCACCAATTTCAATCTTATCATCATCATCATCTTCTTCTTCTTCTCTTTCACTAAGAAGTTCAACATCGGACATCTCAAACTCTTGAATTTCCAAAGCATCACCTTCTCGAGATCCTATTTTAGAAGACATACTAAGTTCAATGATACTACTAGCATATGCAACTCTTCCGAAAGTTTTCCAATATAGAAAGTTTTTAGTACAGTTCTTTATCGCAAAATTTTCAAGCTTAGTACTATTAAGAAATTCAAAAGATAATTTACATTTTTTTTACATTGTAGCTATATGATAAAATTCGACAAATATGATGCATTCTAGCATTATTAAACAACTTTAACTTATCAGTTGGTTCATTAGGTTATCAGCGGCAATAGACAGAAAAAATAAATGGCATTGGATTTCCAGCCTCCGAAGGTTTTTGAGTTGGGGTTTATGAAAAAGGTTGGACATTTTGTGACAGCACGACTGCCAACCTCATCAAGTACAACAGTCACAGAAGTAATTTCTACCGTTTTTCACATCTATCATGATTCATTTCAATTAATAAGTTACATTTTAATTTAACGAGTTCAAAATTAGAACTCAATTTATAGTTAAATTAGTATTTTGTCAAGCCTTTATTTCCGGAATATAACGTATTTTACCTAGATGGGATAACATGCTCAGTGACGGATTGTGATTTAAGTCTACCATAGATATGTTTCTTGGTGATTGGCTAAAACGGTGTCTGCGCATGCTCAAATGTCCACCACTCCTGTGTTCCCTCCCTAGATAGCATTCAATTTTAATGTAGCAGTGATGTTTAGAATTTTTGCCCTCATTCATTATACCATCTATTGAAAATAACTATAATTTTGAAGGGAAATACAAAGGAACCACTGAATTGGAAAACTTCACCAAAGATTTGGTGACAGAGGAGTCCTGTTTAGTCCATACCAACAGCAAATTTGTGTGTAACTTTTCTCAAAGTTGTGGCTTCTTCTCTCGAAGGATTTCTGTCATGTTGTTCATTTCTTTCCTTGTTACGAGATAAAGGCGATCTGCTTCGCTCTCTATCTTTAGTCCGTCCAAGAAAACTTGATGAACTTGATTTTGAAACACCTGGACGACTAGGGTCACGTTCTGATCGATAGGATTCTTTATATACAACTCTCTGCTCTTCTAAAATAAAAATTTCACTATTAAATTTCAAATTGAAAAATTAAATAAAAATTCATACCTATTGTTCTTCGTCCATGCTCACGCTGCCTTTCAACATGCATTAGCCTCTTCTTGCGCCACTCGTGTAATCTATTATAAACATGAAAGAAAATTAAATCAATTACAGTAGTAACTCATATGAAACAAGTAAGGTTGTTAAGATATTTCCATAAATGTTTATTGAAAAAGAGAACTAAAAAATTGTGACTGTTTTAATAGCTTCACATCAAAATATATTTTAAATCAAACTATGGTTACCAGAAGTACATTTGAGTGTCGTTATCATCATATAATGTGACACCTTCCATAATTATATATTAGGATAACCTATCAATGCGGTTCTTTTTTAAAAATACTTATAAAGCATCTCTCTACTTTCCAAACCAAGTCTATCAGTTTTAGATACTAGGGTCCTGAAATAGGAATTTATACACAAGTTTGAAGTGCACTGCTTAAGTGGCCCGCAAATAATTGACCAAAGAAAAGGTTAATTTCCTGGGGCCCTAATTTTGGTTGGTGGTTTTGGTAACATAGATTTCCCACAGTTATATAGTGGCTTTGACTGTGTCTGCTTTCCTATTAAAAGTAGGCAGTCACATCTAGTGTGGGTAGTTGTAAGACAAGTCATACAATGACGTTTCTGTTGAGGCCTCAGGAAAATGGTCATTAGATATCTCTGAAAATATTTAGGCCAAAATGATACATCAATAGATAGGAAATGAAAAGCCATTGTAGTCCCAGAAAATTGTTCATTAGGTAGCTACGAAACCTTACAGAGAAAGTGAGTTGGTGTATCAATTGAACGGAAATGAAAAGCCCCTGGCAGTCTCAATATCAATTTGGGTAACTCAATACCTCTGAAACTGTGAATTACTTAAAAATTGCTACTAAATAAAAATATTTTACATTTCTTCTTCATCCTGTTGTTTTTCTCTCATGCCATGACCACGTACTTCTCTGGAATCTCTCGCTTCTTTCATATCAAGCCTCTCTCTTAAATCTCTAACTTCTGAAACATTTTTTCCCTCTCGAACTCTATCACCGGATATTACTTTACGGCTGCTGCTGCTGCTACTACTGCCAATATTGGCAGGCTCTCTCCTTGGATCAACTCGATGTCGCCTTCTCCTAGTCTCTCTTTGTGATGATGTGGACTGCTGTTCAGCCCATTGCCCACTCCATCTAGCGCTAGTGTCTTGGGGTATCTGGCCAATATTGTGACCACGGCTCATTATGGCTGGCTGATTTGCCTGACTTCGCTCGTCTCTCCTGAAAGACCTCTCTCTACTTCTTCTGCGTTCCTTTCTCCTTGCTTTAGACATAATGAAAAAAATTTAAACAAATGAAAATGAAAAGTTTATCTTTTTAATTTTACGTAACTTGGATATTTGAATTTTTCCATTGTAATGTCAAGATGTTTTGTTATATGTTTTTGACTTAGTTACATAAGTGTGACACTTCCTATTCTTCACATTCTACCGAGAGCTATTCACAAGACAGACTGCATTAAGGGCTTCATCACTGTTTTGAGTCCGCTTGCTAACGCGTCACACGTAGCCTTTGACAGCTCCTCGCTAGGGGTATATTTTCTTCTTGTGATTACATCACTCAGTTACTAGCTCTCAGTAAAATATTCCCCAAAGTGACAAACTTTTGGAACAATATTATAGACTTATGGTGTTACTGTTAGTTAAATATTTTATGTTTAGATAACCATAAAGCATTTTTAGGATATTCCCATTCAAATCTGTTTGATAGATAAATAAATTTTAAACAAAACAATTGCATAGTCAGTGCCTCAGGTATATTTTTTATATAAAATTATGTTATGAACTAAATTTTATTATATCATAAATTCTTCAGAAAACTCCTACTAGATAGTAATAACATAACGCCAATAATGCTATGTAGCGTAGATCTAATAGGCCTTTAAATGTTCTCCTGATTGCACCACAGCTGACAGTGGCGAAGTTTGAAAAAATAAGATTTTGGTCCAATTATGGTTTCAAGGGCAAACAAAAGTGACTTTTTGTACAGCAGTGCCACAGTCAGACTTTCTTTGAATTATATCATGCCACATTTTCCCCTTTTCGCCAGTGTTTTTTCAAGAAATCAAAAACCCTTATTTTTATGTCGTTATAAAAACAGAACTCAAAATTTAACAGAAAATGGGAAACTCACAGGAATCATGTTTGTGGGAATGTCTGTCTTTTTTATGGCTTCGTTTATCTTTAGAAGATGATGACATCATCACTGCCTGAGGAGGTTTGATGTCCAAGCTGTCTTCACCTCCATCATCAATTGAACTGTCACTTAAATCACGTAATCTCCTGTCAGAGTCTCCTTTCTCAATTTCACCATCTTCAGACTCGGAATAATCATCATCAGGATTAGACATGGAGAGCTGTTGTAAAATATTTAACTTTATTAAAATATACTTGACCCCTATTTTAGTGTAGTAAATTATTTCTTTAACTGACTGGGTGCAGTGACAGGACTCACGACATGTGCAGTGAATGATTATTAGGGCTAGCAAAGATATAAACTCTCTTGTTTTTAGAAGTTTAAATTGACATTAATAAAAGTTTATAAAATTTTTAAAACCAAAATTTCCCAATTATTAGTTATATATTTTTAGTCATATCAGACATCAAATTTATGATAAGAAAAAAGGCTGTGGAATTTTCCTTATTTCAGAATTTATTGTGCATGCAATTATAGGAATAAACTACTAATCACCTTTAACTATTTTTTTTGTTAAAATCCCTCAAGTGATAAATTTCCAATTTAATTAAGTTCTTTTACAAAACATCAACAGATAGTTAAGAGCACTTAAAATTTTTATTTTAAAGTAAGACATTAGCAGACTTCAAAATTTCTTCTGCACCGTTGGTAAGAGGGCTAGACATGGCCAATCAGTTAACATTACTCAGAAAATTTAAAAAATTAACCTTTTCAATTTACTTAAGGCTCAAGTAGCAGGCAACGCTAGAAGTTCGTAAACTGTTGGATTTTTATCTGCTAAGCAGACGATTTATTAATATGAATCCGAAATCGTCTGCTTATCAGAAGAATATCCACCCCGAGGGTACGTTCAACAACTAGGTAACGTTCATTCAACGTAATCTTAAAAAAAACTCAACGCTTCAACGGTGGGTATCGTGACGTCATCAGTTGTTGAACGGCAAAATAAATTCAACGCTTCAGCGTTGAGAATTTATTTGTTGAACGGGGGATGCGTTGGATTGTTGAATTTTTTTGGGCGTCGTATTCAAAAGTCATGGAAAGAAAAAGGAAGCTTGCCTCTATAATTTTCGTTAATGACGATGAAATAGAGGATGATATATTGGAGTTACATTCAAAATCCCGGTTTAACAAAAGAGTAGCGTTAGGTTGGCAAAACTGATCAGACGCTTCTGCAGACGACCTTTTAGCGCACTCAACGTACTTACAACGTCTCCCCTAGGCGTTGAGTTTTTTCCTCAACCGTTGAGCATCGTGACGTCAATACCGGAAGTTCTAAAAGTCGTTCAACAACTTTCAACGCTCCAACGCTGCCACCGTTGACTCCGTTTCCTAGTTGTTGAACGTACGTTCAGAAGCTTGCAACCATTGAGTTGGGAATATTAATCTAGAGATCCAATCAAATCTGCTCCCCGCGAAACAAGTTTTTGAAAAATACGAATGTGCCGTCTGCTCTAAAATGACGAGCAAACGTTATCATATGACCCGTGGCGCCATCCATTATTTTGAAGAAAAAAAATCTTTTTGCTTGAAAACGCGTCTTTTTTGATCGAATCATTGAGAGATAGACGGCGCCACGGGTAGAATGATAACGTTTTCTCGTCATTTGGGACGCCGATGGGAGCAGACGACAGTATTCTTATTTTTAAAAACTTGTTTCGCGAAATACTGAAATCCGACGTTTCGATTGGACCTCTAGATTAATATTCCCAACTCAATGCTTGCAACAAATTAAACGTTGCAGGATTTCGGAACCGGTTTTCTACTGTACGCTTTTTTCATATCCGGTGCGACGTAGCGTTGCTGAACCGTTGCTGAAACATTTGAACCTGCTCTTCCAGCAGACGATATTTTATAAAAATTACAACAATCGTAAATAAGCGTTCAACAGGCCAGGATAAAAAGTATCAACGGAATCAACGCCAAACGTAAAACGGTATAAGACCGTTAAGCTTCACTGAACGTAGCCATAGAAATCGGAGAAATAACAGAACACTTATTCGAATGGCGGGAAACAGCCCGATTAGAATCTGTAGATTTGACCATGCTTTTTGTTTGGTGAGTGACGAAAGTATCGCCATCTCTGTCGTACCTTGGAAGTTCATTTCTTTTCGCCTGTTCTCGGACTAAAAGTGTACTCTTTTTATCCTGAAACGTTTTATTAGCTCCAGTGTATTAGGGCTACTCTTTTTACAACCTTCTGAAAAGAACGTGTAAACAGGGTTGGACATAAGGCACTAGTCACGGCATTTGACTAAATTGACTACTAAAATAAATGCTTTAACTACTAAAATTAGTCGAAATCTTTTGGTAATGATATAGTTTGATATTCAGGATTGAAATTAATACATTCACGGTTTAACCTCTTTCTCGAACTAGGGGGTAAAACATTTATTCTGCCCCGCACATGAGAGAAATAAGTTGGCGCATATGTAACATAATTACTCATAAGTATGCCACTGTACCTTTATTCCATTCAAAAATCTTCACTAACGGTTTGTTTCACCACGAACCAGTAAAAAGGTGGATTACGTTAGATTTTAACCTTTTTATTCATCCTAGTAATTTTGGGAGTCACACTATTGGCTAGTAACATATTTATTTAAGCCAATGGAAAACCTCGAAATTGAGAAGGAAATTTTTGCGTCGGAACACTGCCTACTAGGCAGTGGTCGGAATTTTAGTCAGCCCAATGTAGCTTTATTGAAATTTATAAACTCGCTCGGTTTGTGCGGATGACGTTAAATTATGAGTAATTTAGAAAAATAAAAAGTTGGGGAAAATTACCAATAAGTGATCGCTTTCCGAAAATGGAACAATTCGTCGAAGTGGGATATTCCACCAGCGTTTTTAATTTTAAAACCCATATCAAGCCTAGAAGAGTTAGGCCTAGGCTCAAAAGAATCTGCAAAGACTCCAACCTTGTAGATGCGCCAGAAAAGCCCAACCTAAATTTCAACTATTTTTGCAATAAACCTGCTTCTTTTATTTGACAATGCAATTTTTTTTAGAACCTGAGTCTCCGAAAACTTCATTAATTTCATTAACAGCACTTGACAGTATATTGTAGTTCATTTTAGCTCCTAAGCCTTGGTTGTTCAAACCGGTTTTTTACTAAAATAATGGCCGTCGGCTTATCAGACGTAAAGCTAATTATAGGACGGCATTATCCGCATTTGAGATTCGATGACGTCAAATATGACATCAAATATGACGTCAAATATTACGTAGGGTACGGATGACGCAATATCTGTGAAACAAACCGTTAGTGAAGAAATAGACCTAGTAGCATACTTATGAGTAATTATGTTACATATGGTTGCCGCCTTAGTGGATTTTTGTAGAAGCTCGACCATGGCTTGACTAACGGCGAGAGGTGATACACCCTTTCAATAATTTCGTTCGATTTCGCCACTGTAGACTGCAGTAACGTGGTTTGCACTGAGCATACAGTTGAGGCACTTCAGTTCATAAATACATTTTATTTTTCGGGCTTTGGCATTAACAAAGTCAGCAAATATCTTTGTCTAAATCTCTTTATAGCAATATCATTTTCAATTACCAAAATTGGCCAACCAGATAAACGGTCTGGGCTCATTGTCGATCTCAGATAAGTTTTCATTAAATTTAGTCAAAGTCTCGTACTTTAACAAATCTAATAGCGCGCGCTTTAGTCGTCCGATTAAAGGGGCTCCAAAGTTCGGGGGGAAAATGTGTGTAAAGTCAGTAAAGTGCGAAATTTACGGTTGACTCTGCCCGCCTCTGCCAAGGCCGAGTGAGGGGTTGGGGGAAATGAAAAGCATGCTCAATTTTCTTTTTCTTTTTTGCCACCGAACTTTGGAGCCCCTTTAAGGGAAGTCCTATTTTGCGGAAAGAATATTTTGCCAACTTTTGCAAAACTAGTGCGAACTGGCCATTTTCAAGACCTATTGTGCGGAAAGAATATTTGGCATACTTTTACAAAACTAGTGCGAACTGGCCATTTTCAAGACCTATTTTGCGGAAAGAATATTTTGCATAAATAAATCATTTTCGCGGAAATCGGCAAGAAGTAATATTTCCGTGAGCCAGAACCTGCATGATACTGTTTATATAGTGATGGTTGAAATAAATGGAAATATTTCACCTGTACGGTATACAACAAGTGTTCCCTTTTAACCATGTAGCTTTTTTTTTGACATATTAAGGCTTAGAAAAAACACGATATTGTGTTTACAGGTGAAAAGTTTCCATTATTTCAACAAGCCCTATATAAACAGTAACTTTCAGGTCCTGGCTTTCGGATATATTACTTCTTGGCTATTTCCTTGAAGATGTTTTATTTAAGCGCCTACTGCCAGTTTCTCCTATACGTAGGGACTGTATTCTGTTTCTTTTTTTTTTTCTTAATTTTTGGCGATTCAAATTTCAGGCTAAGAGAAGGTAGCGTATGGTAGCTGTCATATCCAGCCTTGGAAATAACGGTGGTCAGGTGGTCAAAGACCAGTTTATTAATTGCTCGGACCAGTTTTTTATTCAAAAGCTAGGGGTTCACTGGTCCAGTGTCCAGTTTATTAATTCAAAATTATCTACCGTATTATTAACCAACTGATCTACGTGACCACTTAAATAATTCAAGAGTTGGTAGTCACTGTCCAAATAGACCAGTTTAGAAATAAACCTTATTTCCAAGCCTGGTCATATCCCGCCATACGAAAAGCATGGTCCGCTATATTCTAAAAATATTTCTGGTTTTTTCTTTGATTTCTTTGGTTTACATAGCTCAACAGGAATTCTCGCACATCGAATCCAATATTCAAGCATTCCTCGTAAAGTATTTTGCCGCCTTTTCAATTAAATGCAAATTGTAACTGGCTCCTGGCAAACCTTCTTTCGGAAGTCCAATATCGCGGTGTTTGTTCCGAAATCGGCAGAGTTTCCTTGCGGAGTTGGGAATAAATTAATATAAAGTAAGTATTTTACGATTCAAGAAGTATAAAGGTAAATGCTCTACGGACCAAAACGAGTGAAAACATTTTACGGTTATTTTCAATAGCTAGATAGCGCTCTTAATGTGAGAGAGAGCCGGAATCGAAAATAGTTGTCTCAGTAAACATTTTGCATCTGGATTATATGGGAAGTGCCATTATCAAGAATACAGCGTTGGCTTGGTTTAATAAAGTGGTAACTTGAAAAATTTACTTTTGAGAAATTCAACTTTAGTTTTAGAACCTTATACCAAAAATAAATAGACGTCTATTTATTTTTGCTTATACTAAATCAGGTATTTTAGAGAAATATAAAATAGAAACTATTTCAGAGTATAATATATATGAAAAACAAGTTGCAATGAGTTAGAAAACTAAAATCTAATGTTAAAATAGAAAATATCAAGTTACTACATTTTTAGATTAATAAACTCGTAACTTGAAGTTACTACTTTTTTAAACCCAGTTGTTATCGTAACTTGAAGTTACTACTTTTTTAAACCCAGTTGCTTAGATCAATAATATCGTAACTTGAAGTTACTAAATTAATTTTAAAATTTTTTCTGGATTAATAATATCGTAACCAAGATACAACATTTTTTAAATTGTAATATCTCCATAACTATAAATTATATTTAATTTTTAACAGAATTAGGGGAAAGATCATCCGTTTTTACATTAGAAAATGTCCTCAGTAGAGTTACGACTAAGTTAGAGTTACGACTTTATTAAAACAAGCCAACGACATTCAGGATATATTCTTTACCTGGCTTGTATACTTCGTATCAAAGGTCGTCTGCTTTTCACACAGCCGACCGCCATCTATAGTCGAAAATTATTAGCTTACACGAAATGAAAGGTTTACGCTTTTCGAAATCATTCGCTTTCCAATTTTACACTTATTACACTGCTCCGTAAACTATTGGTGGTGTATTGGGATCGTTTGTTGTTACACGTTTTCTTCCGGCTCGGTAGTAGAGGCAATCTTTGTAAATAGGAAAGAAACGCGTCTTGGGTGCGTCAAAATTCTAAGAAGGAGTTCTCTTGAGACGATTTCTTCAGCAGAAATCTTCTTCCCGTCAGATCTCTTTAAAAAGTGTCAAATGATAAGGCTATGTTCAGTAATCCTAAGAATGCTCAGCTCTGAGTTCAACGGTCAGCCGTTTTTTACTTAACGGTTTTTTTAATTTCCGGTTTGGACGTCAAGTTGGCCGTTAGTTGAGCAACGAAGTCATCGGCTGCAAGAGCAGGTTTTTGCGTTGCTCAACGGTCACGTGACGTCGCAGCAAGGACTAAGGCCAGCTGCAGAAGCCGCAACAGGCGATATTTTACAAATTTACAATAAGCGTAAAAAGCGTTCAACAATATTCTACGTCACGTTAGCAACGGTCTCAACGAAAATAATTTTTCAGATACTTCGATGAGAGTTACTGAACGCAGCCTAATTAGTTCGTACTTCTCAAAAAGGCAGCTAACGGGTTCAATAAATAAGCCTTTGATCAAAAGTATAAATTTTGTAAAATCAACTATTGATATATGTTTGTAATGGAAATATTTATTCGAAAATTAACGTACCATTCTGTATTCTTCGAAATTGGTTTTACTCCACCAAAAATTAATACTGTTTATCGACTAAACTGACTAGAATATTAGCTGCTATTTTTATTTACAATTTTCTCCCCATTATGAGAAGGACGGTCAAAAGTTGAGAGCAGTTTTGAAACCGGCTAATGGAAAAATCAATTAATTAATTAATCATTTTGAAATTAAGAAATTAGAGAAATAATATAAAAATCAAAAGGGATAAACTCATGCTTTTAACAATTTTATTTTAAATTTACTAATATAAATTTATAATCACGAGATTTTAATTAAATTATGTCAAAATTACGTTTTAGCGCGTGACAGTACCATTACATTAGCCACGGTCACACTAGACCTTAAAACCCAGTTTAGGTCGGTTTGAATTCTAGAATTTAAATCTTGGTTCACACGTGAGAAATCGCTTCACCCCGACTAGCTTAAAGCCAAGGCTTAACGTAATTTTAAATTATGACCAGAGTTTTGAAAATACTTAAATATAACCGAAAACAATTAGTTAATCGTGTTTACTATGCATACAGTAATATTAATTGACATTATTTAGAATTTTATTCCCATTATTTCTAAAAATCCGAGCAATTTTATTTCCCCGCCTTGTCGTTTTGAAAGCGATTCTAAGCGAACCGACTTGGACGAGTTGCTTCGCGAACCAACACGAAGCGATTTCTCACGCTGGTTTTGAAAACTACACGATGATGTAGTTATTTAAAACGAAGCGATATTAGGGGTAAGTGTGAACCTAGCTATTGTAAGGTATAGCAGGCTCCTATATTTTGGCAAGTTCCTGGCCTCTAGGCTTGAACTTAATTAGGGCTCCACGTGGCCTTGCTCTAACTTCTCCTTGGGCTCCTTTATTTTGGAAAGTTCCTGGCCCCTAGGCTTGAGCTTTATTAGGGCCCCACGTGGCCTTGCTCTAACTTCTCCTTGGGCTCCTATATTTTGCCAAGTTCCTGGCCCCTAGGCTTGAGCTTTATTAGGGCTCCACATGACCTTGCTCTAACCTCTCCTTGGGCTCCTATATTTTGTCAAGTTCCTGGGCCCTAGTCTTGAGCTTTATTAGGGCTCCACGTGGCCTTGCTCTAACTTCTCCTCGGGCTCCTATATTTTGGCAAGTTCCTGGCCCCTAGGCTTGAGCTTTATTAGGGCTCCACGTAGCCTTGCTCTAGCCTCTCCTCGGGTTCCTCTATCCTGGCTTAAACGTACTTGGCCTATTGATTATCAGCCACTTGCTCGACTCTTAGATTATTGGCCCATGATCGAAGGAAGTTATAAAATAAAATTGTATCAATCGATAAAAAGCAGCCCTAGTCGGTACAGACAGATATTTCCTTCACCCTTTTATGTTTTTATGATCTGTCGTTGAAACTAGTAATCAAGAAGACCAAAGTAAGTAGTTTGAAGAAGAGCCTCTGAGTTTTATGTCTCTCGCATTCTCCTTCTGGCAGGAAAGTTTTTGGGCGTTGAAATCACTTTTTTAAGTTCTACAGGTGTTAGCTTATAAAGAGAGACAAGAAACGGAATTCGGTTCGAGAAGCGACATTATCGAACCCCAAGTCGTCACACTTTCTACAGCAGTTTCTCGGTCTCTTTCTGATCGCTACACTTACAACCTGCGCGAAACTAATACAAACGGGACAGTTAAAGTTGTACCAAAAATGAATTCGGGTTGTGGGATCGGACATTTAGAAAAATCCATAGAATAATACAAAATTCAGAAACAAATTATGCTATGATTTCGAATGTTACTAATAGCTATTAGTACGAGTTTCGCGTCATTATTTTATGCTCGAAGGCCTATTGGTACGAGCTTCGCGTCTCTATTTTATGCTCGAAGGCCTATTGGTACGATTTTCGTGTCTTTTTTTATGCTCGAAGGCCTATTGGTACGACTTTCGCGTCTTTATTTTATGCTCGAAGGAATATTGGTACGAGTTTTGCGTCTTTATTTTATGCTCGAAGGCCTATTGGTATGAGTTTCGTTTAAAGTTTTGAAAATGTTCACAAATTATTTAGGTTTTAGTTTTTTTGACCCGTTTTTAAAATTTCATTGAATTACAGTCCATCGGTGAAATTATCGTTGGTTCGTATTAACTTCTATAACTATCAGAATTATCGGATTGGAAGAAATAGTTCCAATCCGATAATTCTGATAGTTATAGAAGTTAATACGAACCAACGATAATTTCACCGATGGACTGTAATTCAATGAAATTTTAAAAACGGGTCAAAAAAACTTCCGTATTACGGAGTTCCTAATCCTTTGACTAATTTGTCCGTGGCTAAGAGGGAAAGTCAAAAGGTGGTTTCTTTTCGCTTGTTCCGGGATTTCGGAGTAGGGTAAGAAGAGTAACGTTATGACATCATTTTACTCCGATTCTCTGGTGGCCATTAGTTTGAGTCTTAGTTAAAACATTTTTCCAAAATGGCTGCCTGTGTCCTTTTTAGCAGATAAATTCTGGCTAGTAGACGATAAATTCTGATTTTCTCCTTTACACCTCTTTTTCAGAAGGAGTATAAACAGTAGCTCTAATACTCCGGAACAAGTAAATAGTTTATGGGGTTTAGTTATTCTCATCCCCGGAACTTGCGAACAAAACGGTTTACGGTAAAAAGAGTACACTTTAAGTTCGAGAACAGGTGAAAAGAAACCACCTAAAAAGTCGATATTTTTAACAATCGAAGATTAACAAGTAGAAAAACCCAAACACCCTTAAATTACGCAACAAATAACAAATACTCCGTAATTTTAACAGCACTAAAAACTTTACAGTTATTAAATTTCTTTCAAAATAAAGCCTTTTCATAGTTTCACTTTTCTAAAGTAGAAACCTAATCATATTACTATACACAGTTTAAAACTGTGATTGTTAGTTAAAATAATTTAATATTTACGTTCCGGTATAAAACTTGAATACGTTACGTTCATTTGATCAACGTCAACGTCCCCTATTCATAAATCACATTTGAAATTTTTAAAGACAACGGGTTGTGAAACTAATGTATGGACTCACTCGTAACGCGCTTGTTTTTTGCTTCCTATCTTTTTACTTCCGCTGGAACTGCTACGGTCGTCTCTCTGCCCATATGATCGAGGTACAGCGCGCTCTGGCGGCTGAAATTACCTGCGTGCGGAAAACAACCAAGAGCTTCTTTTTCGGCGAAATAAAATGGAATCCATTTATCACGTCCGGAACTTCCTTCCTTCTTCGGTTTCACTTTCAAGGTGTCAAAGAAATAATGGTTGCCCGTCATTTTTGAAAGTCACAAATTCCCAGATAATCATATACCTTCGTTTTTCTCAATTTTTGAGTTTAAACTTCGAAAAAAGTTTAGTAAGAAATTTGAACTGGACTGCCGTGTTCTCGTAGGATGCGCCATTTGTTCACGTTTAGAAGGAACTTCAATTTTGCTTTTGAAAATTGCGTGTGCAGTCTAATATCTTTAAGCTAAAATTTTAGTCAATTTGCTTGGGAAAATGGTCACGAAATTTTTAAACACCCCTTTAGTTAGTTTTAAAGCAACTGTCGGATCTATCATTGCCACCTGTATTATGAACAGGCCCCTGTTATTAGAGATGGCCATGAATCTATCCGAATCTTCGAAAAAAAGTGACTTTCGTGGAGAGCGTGGTGCCATCTATTAATGGCCAAGGAAGCTAAAATTCAAAATAGCGAAACAATAACGTCGTCAGAGAGCCATTATAGAGTGTTATATTTAGACCATATTTACTCTGCTTAGTGAACTTTAACCTAAATTATATATCCTATATAAAACATATTGTAAACAATTACTATAATTGAAATTCTTGACAAATTTACAAACGAGTCAATCAACGCGAGGGGTACTTTTATGACCCACCTTTTGAGTCAAAATGTAGCTTCAGCATCTTGTTTTGATTTCGACACTAGTGACATCTGTTGAAAAAAGAGCTACTTCACCTAGAGCCGACACTTGCTTTAAAGGGAATATAACATCAAAGCATTCTTTACGGAATAGTCCTAACAATTTGGGCCATAATTAAATAACTAGCCCCAGTTATACATGGTGTCCACTAAAAAAACGAAAAATGATAAATAACTGAAAAACGGTTTTTTTGAAAAATTTCAAATTTCTATTCGCTAACGAAAACTCCGGCAGCGCCCCATATCCACACTGCGCGTAACTATATAGTGTTGATCAGCATTCAGCAAATAGTAGTGTGCCACTGATGAGATGGGATTATATACGTTTTAACAGCGAATCAGTGTTTTCTTGGTAAGTAGGATTGAATGTCAAGTTTAAAGACTTAATGTTTGGTTCTAATTATATACTGTCATTAAGATTTGAAGTCGTTTTGGATTTACTTAAAACATTGTTAGAGAGGGCCTTGGAGCAATATTGTTCAAATAAAAGATGACATCTCAAAAAGGTAAGCTAACATTTAATTGGTATTCTATTATATTATCCTATTTTAACCTCTATTTATTCCCTAAAAGTGAATCTCACCATGGTTGAAATTTGGAAATACATTGGGGAAAAGCCAAGAGCCTTAGAAGAAGGAGAACGGATGTTTAGAGAAAGCCCAAAAGGATCTTTAAAGTTTTTTTTCTCTCACGAAGAAGATGGCCTAATTTCAATCGAAGGATTTGTAATTCAGTCAAGCGCACCAAGTGGGGAACCACATTCCTTAAAGCTAGTATTGAAATTGGAAGATAAGAAACATGTAATTCAAAGTGTCAACTGCTCCTGTAAAAGCGGGTAAATGTTTTTATTTATAATTATTGTCTGTGGTGTGATAAGAATAAACATCATATCCAAAAAATGTAATAATAATAATAATTAGCAAAGCAACCCTTAGTTAAAGTATTGATTAAGGCATAGCAGTTAGCTATTTTTAGTACCATGTTGCTCAAGCTTCACTCTCCTCTTTATATTTGGGATTTTTTGATATACAAAAGCTGGGTTTCCAGCGGCGCTGGAAATAAGAAAATGGGAACTTCTGCTGATGCATACAAAATCTCCATAGACAAAGTTTGGTCAACCGCCCAAGATTGGCTTTTTGAGTTTTTAAGCGCCTTTGGAAACCCAGAGCTTGTGTACGCGATATCTGCCTCCTTAAGCGCAGTTACCCTAACATATTTAAAATTCTTTTTTAGAAACTCTGGATTTTGTAAACACAGTGTAGCAGGTCTATTTTACATAAATCGGTATGAAGAGTTAGACCAGCTCCCTAATGAGATCTCTTGTACATCAAAACCTCAAAAATGGGGAGAAATGAAGACTAACGTGCAAGCTCACTATCATTCACAAAAAATTAAAGATTTAGATTGCGTTAGAAAAGTTGTGAAACCTGTTTTTTGCATTAACAGCTTAGAAAATTGTGAAGAACGAATTTTATCTAGTCTCCCTTACGAGCCAATGTGTGCAAGGCATTTACCCCCTAGTCTAAAAGAATTTGTTAATTGGAATGCAAAACCAAAAAAAAAACTTAGTAGGTACAGGAACTGTATCTAATATTCCAACTATAGAAGAAAATGGGGAAATTATTGACAATCCTACTAAACGGCGCCAAATTGACCCGTCTGATTTGGACATAAATAATTTTATTGGTAACCTTTTAGGGGATACCATTAATGTTCCAGCACACTACGAGAACAATTTTACTCATAACATGTCAACTGAAGAAGCCCAGTTCTTTAGGGAATTTGTTCAAGTAGATTTAGAAGAAGCCAAAATGCATGCTCAGTTAGACCAAAAATCAGACGAGTGGAAACAGGGAGGAAAAGTGCGATTAACTGGAACTACTTTTAAGAAGATTTTGTCATCCAAAAATAAAGCAAATACTGCATCAAAACTTCTTGAAAATCATTTGTCTGGTAGAGAACTAAATGTGCCTTCGGTAGTCTATGGGAACAAAATGGAGAAAGTTGCTCGGGCCAAATTTTCGTGGCTTGCGCTTTCAACAACTTTTGGAGCAATGTAATCTATTAATGGCGATGTTGAACATAGAACTGCTTGATTTAAAATTAAATTTATGTTATTATTCTATTTATTATTTCACAAAAGTTTACCATAAAATAAGAATAACTTTAGAACGCTTTACGTAACGTTGAGCTCTTTCTTTTATTCTAACTTCGGTTGATTCTTTAATTGGCTAACATGGCAATTTTTGGGAGGGAATGGCGTTACATTTCAAACGTCTTCTTACAGATCTACCATCTATTGATGAGTTTTCCGATTAATTTATTTTAAAATAATTAATATTATTTGCATCTCACCATTTCTTTCCAAGAAGTCATCATATGTAAAATGGGCGCTACAAATCTGAGCCCATTTACTAGGCCTTTTCCCCGACTTTATCTTTGTTAACCATACATTTAAAAGTTTCTTACAACTTGGGAATTTATGAAATGATAATCCTGGCTTTGGTTCTTCACTATTTTCTTCAGTTTTACGTTTTTTAAGCGCAGTATTATTGCAAAAAGGGACCGCACAACTTCTCCCACCTCTAGCGTTAATGTGAACCGCCATATTTCTTGGATTTGTTTTGTTTTTGATCACCACTATACGCCGGAAAACCAAGCTGCAGGGGTAGCGACGGCAGCGCCACCTATACCCATTTCGCTAGCGAATGGAATATTTCTCGTGCAGGGGGACAAGTATCAAATTGAACGACTTAGAACAATGTCTTCAAGGTCATTCAAACACTATCTCGATAATCATTGGGTTTACGGATCTAGTTCCAATTTGAAAGTTATTGCTCGCCATATTGTTCAATTATGCCACCATCGGCTACGATACATGCTTGCGCTCGTTTCACGACGGTGGCATAATTGAATTATTTAGTATTTATTTGGTTTAATCACATTAAAACTAATCAGATTATTTTATAATCAAACACTGAATTCATTAACCTTCAATTCCTCGGCTTCTGATTGGTAAAATTTGGTCAAATCAAAGTTATTTGAAATAATATGGCGAGCCACAACTTTTTAATTGGAATCAAATCCGTAAACCCAACGGTTCTCTAGTATTTGAATGACCTTGAAGACATGGTTCAAGGTCATTCAATTTTATACTAGTAAATGTCCCCCAGCACGAGGAATATTCCATAGAAATTTTAAATAAAAAAAAAAAGTTTTTCAGTTTTTTATCATTTTTTGTTTGTTAGTGGACACCCTGTATCTAAAACAATATAATGGAGAGGCGAATATATTGGAAGTGTTTGGGTTCCACAGCAGATACCCACGGTTCGATCCCCTTTAAAGGGAGTATGGATCAACGAATTTCTTATTTATGACACCAGGTTTAACTGACTCTAGGTGTGATTGGCGCTAGTTACGTTAAAATAATGTCGTAGCGTGTTTTAGATAACTGTTTGATTTAGATCATACTTCCTTTAAGACGAAATATGTCAAAAGGTAACTTAAAAAAGGCGCACAAAAACGGTTTTTTCGATACGTTTATATTTAAATAAATAAAGATGCAATTTTATCGAAGATAAATCACAAAATTACTGGACTAGTAGTAATATGCCACTTTAGTATTTATTGTGGCGCCATCTACTGCAGGTTTTCGAAAGCAGTTATTATTTAAGTTCTGTATAAACGGGAGAAAAGGAAATTAGATACCAAGTATTTATCATTTCTGACAGTATTTAACGGAAATGGTGTATTTACAGCCAGACAAATATGCATTACGGTGGTATTAGTATAGAGTAGTATCGCTCTATAATAATAGCTTTGGGCTATGGCCGCCATTTTTAGGACAGTTTTTTATCTATAGGAAAAAGCATGGGTGACGTCGACATACGTCACGCCGATATAACTCTATATGCAGTGAGTTGTTTGAGCAGAATCGTCTTTCAACGAAACATCGAAAGGCGAACCCATGAAGTACGTTGATCCACTAGCAAGCGTCTTTATACTTTATACCAAGAACAGATCTACGTAAGGGAGAACTTGCAACCTGCTCAGTTTTATCAAATGTTTTATTTAATTTTGTAAGACTCAGATTACAAATAATAATTATCAGCTAGGCTAATACCCGAGGCACCACCTTAGGCCTAAGTCATCAAGCGACTTTTAAAGCCATTAATTCAGGTGGCCGCCATCTAGTGACCGAAACCGAAAGTATTTATAATGAAATTTTTTACCAATATCCCATTTTCCCAATTTCAAACTACTTCTAGGTATACTTTTGTAAAATGTTATAACAAGAATGTTTAATCAAAAATGAGTACTTAAACTATTAATTATTAATTATTAAAATTCCAGGATATATAAAAAATCCACAAAATAATATGAATGAAATGTAATATGCTTTATATTAATATTACGAAATTATATTAATTAATATGAATTATACTAATACGAAAAATGTTTTATGTTCGTTTCAAGACTTAAAGGTATTTGGTGTGGAACACCAACGTTTGCAGCTCTGGCCACTCTTGCCTTTGGCTTTAAAAATGTTTGGCGCCACTGTACAGGGAAATTTGAAAAATTGAAGGGGTCATGATTCCATTATGATTGCTTTGCAGGTTATATTATCTTTAGAATCAATATGGAGCCTGAATAGCAGCGTGACACCGGAGCTGTAAGCTGCAGTCGCAAGTTCTTCCTGGCGTTAATTCTAGAGGTCGGGGATGGTTAACTTTTATTCAATAGATAAAGCTCTCAAAATTATTCGTAAAACGTTTTGATCAAGTAATTTATATTTCTGTATTATCCGATTAATTTTTTGATAAATTTGTAAAATTAATCGGAAAAACGACGTTTTTTTCGATAAAAAGCTAAATTTTTACGAATAATACATGTTTTTTAATCATTTTCCGAAATATTAACCGGTAAATTTCTATGTTTACATTTTTTTCCCGAAAAAAATCCATTTAAACATGGATAATGATTAACCGTCCCCGACCTCTAGTTAATTAGTTTGGCATTTTAACCTATGACCCCTGATGACTGACCGATGATGTGTTCGAAACTAGTCGGGTTCTAATATTTTATTTTTTTAGGTAAAATTATTTCTTGTGCACTTTTAAGCATCCTAGTTATTTTTCTAATTTAGTAAATTGGTTTTAGAAATAATATCAAATTTTGTTTCTTCAATAAAAAGTCTATTAAATTTAATTTTTATTAATAATTAGGCCTAAGTGATGCAATTTAAAAATGCGTTTGAATATGCTTGGCCGGATTTGCTATCAGGACTCGATTTTCAAAACTCCAATATGACTTTATTTCATAATACATTTAAAAATAATTATATTTTAAATTTACTACATTAAATAGTTTAACTATTTGAATTACTTAAGCAATTAAGTAAGAGTTCTAAAAAAAATAATATTAGAAATTGACATTTATTTTATTCGAGCCCTTAAAAATCTTGTTGATGTGGAAGAGCAAGTACCTACTATCTTCTTCGATGATCCTACGACAAAAACGAGACAAGTTGGACGTCAATTGCGAGTCAACCATGTACTTGTCTGGCGTATCCTTCGACGACACCAGTACTTCCCATTCCATTTACAAAAGGTTCAATCTTTAAATGACGCCGATTAGCCAAGACGAGTCGAATTTTGTCAACGGTTTCAGGAGCTGACTAACGACGTCATTAATTAAGTACGCTACTAGTTTCTGACGAGGCTAATTTTGGCCGTGACGGAAACTTCAATTTACATAATCGTCATGAGTGGCAGCGAGAAAATCCGCAAGCGACTACCGTTAGGTCACATCAAGTGCAGTTAAGTCTCAACGTCTTGTGCGGAATTGTTGGCAACCACTTAATTGGTCCTTATTATCTATCACTCAGTCCTAACCTTTTTACGAGACACTTTACCAGAGCTACTTGAAGACGTACCGCGAGCAGTAAGACAACGAATGTGGTTTATGGACGACGGAGCACCCCCTCATTTTAGCCTTCGAGTTAGAGCTCAGAGGTGGATAGGTTCCATGGCCAGCCAGAGCTCCTGATTTGAACTCATGTTCGGGAAATCATTATCCATGTTTAAATTTATTTTTTCGGGAAAAAAATGTAAACATAGAAATTTACCGGTTAATATTTCGGAAAATGATTAAAAAACATGTATTATTCGTAAAAATTTAGCTTTTTATCGAAAAAACGTCGTTTTTCCTATTAATTTTACAAATTTATCAAAAATTTAATCGGATAATACAGAAATATAAATTACTTGATCAAAACGTTTTACGAATAATTTTGAGAGCTTTATCTATTGCATAAAAAAATTTAGTAATTGGTGAAATCAATAAAATTTTGTAATTGCCGAAATCAATAAAATTTAGTAATTGGTGAAATCAATAATATTTAGTAATTGCCGAAATCAATAAAATTTAGTAATTGGTGAAATCAATAATATTTCGTAATTGCTGAAATCAATAATATTTAGTAATTGCTGAAATCAATAATATTTAGTAATTGCTGAAATCAGTAATGTTTGGTTGTACACATCGTAATTTTGTATAGTACATGTACCTATATTCGTTTTCAAATGTTTATATAGCGCACGCGCGCGTGAAAGTGAGTTTTTGGTTGCTGTTAAAAAAGGTGTTATTTTTTGCGCGTGTAAAAATAAATTAACGGCCAGTTCTGTTTTGAAATAAGAGGAAAAAGGTTTACCGGTTTTTATGTCGGAAAAGTTCGCGTCTTTTATTTCGCTGTTCACGACATTTTTTGGTCCGTCGAGCCGGATACATTCGTCAACTTGATTATGTTCCTCAACTAATCATCGAATCGGCTATCTTTCCGTGAGAGACAGTGAAAATTAGCGTGGATTCTCCGTTGGAAACCGTTTAAACCATCGATCATATCCCGATCGTAAACGAATCAACATAAGTCATCATGGATGTTCTGGTGAGAAGAAGAGCAGCTATCAAGGGACAGATCACCAGGATTGAAAATGCGGTGGGTCAAACAGCAACGAATCTATCTGACGTCGCCTTGAAGCTGTATGTAGACAAGGTGGAAAAACTATCGAAAGACTTGGATGAGGTTCACGATGACGTAGTTGCAAATATCGATCCCGACGACGACGATTTCGCGGATCACGAAGATGAATACAACCCCCTAATCGCTCGACTCGAAGATCTGACAATCCTACTCGTCACTGAATCGAATGAAAGAGCAGCAAACATTCCAGTGAGACAAGTCAGACCAGCTAGTGATGTACGTTTACCTAAGCTGGAACTTCCATCATTCAGCGGTGGTTACGTCGATTGGCTTCCATTTCATGATCTCTTCACGGCCACCGTACACAACAACGAATCGCTCACCGGAGCTCAGAAGTTTCAGTATTTGAAGTCATCATTACGAAACGAAGCAGCGCTCCTAGTTCAATCTATTCCGGTAACTGACGCTAATTATCTGGAAGCTTGGGATATCTTAAACCATCGGTTCAACAATACCCGGGAAATCATCGATGCACACGTAAAACGTCTCTTCAGTCAAACTAACGTCATCCAAGAATCTTCATCCGCTTTACGAACGCTCATCGATACCACCGCCGAATGCATAAGGGCGCTCAAGGTTCTCAAAGAACCAGTACAACATTGGGACTCCATACTACTTCATCTTGTAAAGGAAAAACTGGATTCAGAATCTCGCCGACAATGGGAACTTTCCCTGAGGGGGACCGAAAGACCAACTTTCGAGGATCTCGTTACATTTCTTGAACAACGGGCCAGAGCCTTAGCAGCAGCTCCGCCTACAACTACTGCAATCAAGTCGAAGCCTCCATTACATCAGAGACCGAGTACAAAGGCTCATCATGGTGCTCTGAGCGAGACGTGTCACTTTTGCAACGAAACACACTCTGTATACAAATGTACCAATTTTCTGAATGCATCTTCGGACGAGCGTTGGAACATGGTCAAGAGGAGTGCCATGTGTTTCAATTGCTTACGAACCGGTCATCAAAGCAATGACTGCAAATCTGGTCATTGTAGGAAATGCAACGCACGACATAACACACTTCTACATCAAGAGAAGGAATTAACGAAGACGAAGGCAACCTCCGGTGTAGTTTCATGCCCATCTCGTGAAATAATTGGATCAACCCAAGTTATCTTGGCAACCGCAATGGTCCAAGTCAAGGGACTTGACGAGCAACTTTATCCAGCCCGAGCGCTTCTGGACTCGGGTTCTCAAGCCAGTTTCATCACGGAACAATTCACGAGGAAACTAAGATTGAAGCGAACACGTTTCAACGTCTCAGTTGACGGAATTGGAGCAACCGGAATGAACACCTCTCAAGGCAGTGTCATGGTGAATATTCAGTCAAATATCATTAACACGTCGGAGGTCATCGTCGAGGCAATCGTCCTGAAAAAGGTCACGGATTATTTACCTAACAGTCCGTTCGATCCTGGAAATTGTCTACACTTGAAAGGCTTAACACTTGCTGATCCAACTTTTCATAGCCCTGGACAAGTGGATATTTTACTAGGTGCTGACGTGTATCTAGAGCTCTTACAAGATGGCATTTGCAAGGGGAAAGAAGGTCTTCCAGGTGCCTTTAATACTCTTTTCGGATGGGCAGTTTCCGGTCCATTGCTGATGGCCGGAAGAAGTTCGAAAATAAAGGTCCACCATTGTACATTGGAAGCAGATTTGAAACATCTTTGGGAGCTAGAAGACATCCAGCCTCGAAGAATACTATCTCCAACAGAAATTCAATGTGAAAAGAACTTTGAAGAATCACATACACGTGATTCTACAGGAAGATTCACTGTACGATTACCAAAGATAAACGATGCACCAAAACTTGGAGATTCTAAACAAATGGCAATCCGTCGATTCTCTCACTTAGAACGACGTCTACGTGTTAACCCGAATCTCTATGAGGAGTACCGCAAGTTCATGGGGGAATACATTGCCCTTGGACATATGGAACTCATTCCCTCGAATGAAATAAAAATCGAAACCAATCCATCTTACTACGTGCCTCATCATGCGGTATTCAAAGAAGACAGTACCACCACGAGAGTTCGTGTGGTGTTCGACGCCTCTGCCAAATCTACAACTGGAGTTTCCCTAAACGATCATCTGCTAGTGGGGCCAAAACTTCAAGATGATTTGGTCAACCTCCTTATTCGCTTTCGTCAACATTGCATTGTAATGAAAGCAGACCTTGCCAAAATGTTTCGTCAAATTAGAGTACATCCAGACGACTCCGATCTTCAAAGAATTGTTTGGCGAAACAACTCACACGAACCCTTGCTCGAATACCGTTTGCTAACGGTTACATATGGAACCGCATCAGCGCCATACCTAGCAACTAAAGTCTTGAAGCAACTCGGCCATGACGTGAAAGAGACACTTCCGTTGGCATCTTCGGCTTTACAAAATGACTTCTACATGGACGATCTAATGACAGGAGACGAAACGATTGAGAACGTTTTAAGACTTCAGTCAGAAATCATTCAAGCTACATCTCAAGCAGGATTTAAAATAAGGAAATGGGCGTCGAATGAAGCTGCATTATTGGATACACTACCAGCAAACATGAAGGATTTACAAAAGCCACTATGCATCGAGAACGACGAATCAGTCAAGACTCTCGGCCTATATTGGACTCCTTCGGCTGATAATTTCTCGTTTATGGTTACTTCTCCAGCGTCAAGAAGTTCAATCACTAAACGTACAATTCTTTCGGATACAGCAAGGATATTCGATCCTCTGGGACTGTTGGCACCAGTAACCGTTCGAGCGAAACTGATGTTACAGGAAATGTGGCAGCTAAAATTGAATTGGGATGAGCAACTTCCCCAACCACTTCAAGCTAAATGGAGGTCGTTTCGAACCGATTTACCAGAAATTGAAAACATTACGGTTCAACGGCACATTTCGCAAGCTAATGCTACAGACATTAGCCTGCATGGATTTTGTGACGCATCGGAGAAAGCGTACGCAGCTGCCGTATACCTGAAGACGGTGAATAACAACGGACAAATCAAAATACAACTGATCGCTGCGAAAACAAGAGTCGCTCCGCTCAAACAAATCACACTTCCGAGACTGGAATTATCTGGTGCATTACTTTTGGCTTCTCTGATTCAACTGATCAGGGAGTCATTGAGATTGGATATAGCTGATGTTCATTGCTGGTCGGACTCAACAATCGTCCTAGCTTGGTTGAAAGCTCCACCGCAACGTTGGAAAACGTTCGTAGCCA
Organism: Leiobunum rupestre; assembly: GCF_980474605.1. Taxonomy (NCBI): domain Eukaryota; kingdom Metazoa; phylum Arthropoda; class Arachnida; order Opiliones; family Sclerosomatidae; genus Leiobunum; species Leiobunum rupestre. The sequence continues at coordinate 52,298,940 of NC_143393.1, forward strand.
ATCGAGTGTCAGAAATCCACGAGAAACTACCGAGAGCGCAATGGCATCACATTTCAGGAGACAGCAACCCTGCAGATTGCGCTTCTCGAGGAATATCCGCTAGCGAACTGGGAAATCATGGTCTCTGGTGGCATGGACCGTAGTGCCTTATTTTCGCCGCAACAACGCAAGAACTACATGAACTCTCAGAGCCAAATGAATGTTTATCCGAGGAAAGACGAATTATTTCGTTAGTAACACATCATCAAATGGATTTCACGCTCCTTTCCAAATTTTCAGCGCGTAAAAAACTCATTCATATCACCGCCTACATTCTACGTTTTGTCTTCAATTCGCGAAATGCGACAGAATTGAGGATTACTGGACCTTTATCGAAGGAAGAGAACGAAAAGGCGCTATCCCATTGGATTCGGGTCGTCCAAAGCAACAGTTTTAACGAAGAGATAGCTTGCCTTAAACAAAACAAGGAATTACCACGGAAAAGTAAAATCCTTTCGATGCGTCCGTACATCGATCAAGATGGGATTCTTAGAGTTGGTGGCAGACTTTGCCACTCCAACTTACCATACGAACAAAGGCATCCGGCACTGTTACCGAGACAGAGCAAATTAACAGAACTTCTAATACAACACGAGCACGAGAAACATTTTCACGGAGGTGCTCAACTACTAACTTCTGTCTTACAGAAACGTTATTGGATCGTCGGTCTTCGTGATGCCATACGTTTCCATATCAGAAGATGTGTTTCATGTGTACGACAGCAGGCAGTCACTGTAAAGCAACTTATGGGCGATTTACCACCAGCGAGAGTAAATCCTGCTCGGCCATTTTTGAAGTGTGGAGTCGACTACGCAGGACCATTTACCCTTAAACTAATGAAGGGACGAAGTCACCTCAGGTTTAAGGGATACATTGCCGTCTTCGCTTGCTTTACCACAAGATCAATTCATCTTGAACTTGTCAGTGACATGACCACCGAAGCATTTCTGGCAGCATTGAAACGCTTTGTTTCTCGACGAGGAAAATGCGCCGATATTTACAGCGACTGTGGAACCAACTTTACAGGAGCCGATCGAGAGATGAAAACATTCATCAAATTCATAGTCTCTACAAACAACAACGATCAAGTATCACGATGGCTCGCAGACGAAGGAATTAATTGGCACTTCAACCCGCCTGCAGCGCCACATTTTGGAGGCCTCTGGGAAGCCGGGGTGAAGTCCGTCAAGTATCATCTGAAACGAGTTCTTGGCACCATGGTTCTAAACTTTGAAGAAATGCAAACGCTTCTTTGCCAAATCGAAGCTTGCTTAAATTCACGTCCTTTAACGGCGTTAAGCTCGGATCCAAACGACTTCAATGCGTTGACACCTGGACATTTCCTAATCGGAGATGCACTCACCGCAATACCCGAACCCGATCTCACTTCTGAAAACGTCAACCGCCTGTCACGTTGGCAATTGGGCCAACAAGTACTGCAGCACTTTTGGAACCGTTGGCGAAATGAATTCCTCTCTCGCCTTCAACAACGTCCAAAGTGGACTACACCAAAACCGAATCTATGAGTCGGCGACTTGGTCTTGCTCAAAGATGAAGATTTACCTCCAACCAAGTGGAGAATGGCAAGAATCACTGAACTTCATCCAGGACAAGACAATCAAGTTCGCGTCGTAACTGTCAGAACCTCTGACAAATCACTGAAAAGACCCGTAGTTAAATTATGCCAGTTACCACTAGACTGATTTTAATTGTATTCAAACTGTTTACTAAGGGTTATTTATGTATGCAAATGTAACTTTTCGGACTTTTACTATCTCATTTGAAATTCGTTATTTCAAGGCGGGCGGAATGTTCGGTTGTACACATCGTAATTTTGTATAGTACATGTACCTATATTCGTTTTCAAATGTTTATATAGCGCACGCGCGCGTGAAAGTGAGTTTTTGGTTGCTGTTAAAAAAGGTGTTATTTTTTGCGCGTGTAAAAATAAATTAACTGCCAGTTCTGTTTTGAAATAAGAGGAAAAAGGTTTACCGGTTTTTATGTCGGAAAAGTTCGCGTCTTTTATTTCGCTGTTCACGACAAGTAATATTTAGTAATTGGTGAAATCAATAAAATTTAGTAATTGCTGAAATAATAATATTTAGTAATTGCTGAAATCAATAAAATTTAGTAATTGGTAAAATCAATAATATTTCGTAATTGCTGAAATCAGTAATATTTAGTAATTGGTGAAATCAATAAAATTTAGTAATTGCTGAAATAATAATATTTAGTAATTGCTGAAATCAATAAAATTTAGTAATTGGTAAAATCAATAATATTTCGTAATTGCTGAAATCAGTAATATTTAGTAATTGGTGAAATCAATAAAATTTAGTAATTGCTGAAATAATAATATTTAGTAATTGCTGAAATCAGTAATATTTAGTAATTGGTGAAATCAATAAAATTTAGTAATTGCTGAAATAATAATATTTAGTAATTGCTGAAATCAATAATATTTAGTAATTGCTGAAATCAATAATATTTAGTAATTGCTGAAATCAGTAATATTTAGTAATTGGTGAAATCAATAAAATTTAGTAATTGCTGAAATAATAATATTAAGTAATTGCTGAAATCAATAAAATTTAGTAATTGGTAAAATCAATAATATTTCGTAATTGCTGAAATCAGTAATATTTAGTAATTGGTGAAATCAATAAAATTTAGTAATTGCTGAAATAATAATATTTAGTAATTGCTGAAATCAATAAAATTTAGTAATTGGTAAAATCAATAATATTTCGTAATTGCTGAAATCAGTAATATTTAGTAATTGGTGAAATCAATAAAATTTAGTAATTGCTGAAATAATAATATTTAGTAATTGCTGAAATCAGTAATATTTAGTAATTGGTGAAATCAATAAAATTTAGTAATTGCTGAAATAATAATATTTAGTAATTGCTGAAATCAATAAAATTTAGTAATTGGTGAAATCAATAATATTTCGTAATTGCTGAAATCAATAATATTTAGTAATTGCTGAAATAATAATATTTAGTAATTGCTGAAATCAGTAATATTTAGTAATTGGTGAAATCAATAAAATTAAGTAATTGCTGAAATAATAATATTTAGTAATTGCTGAAATCAATCAAATTTAGTAATTGGTAAAATCAATAATATTTCGTAATTGCTGAAATCAGTAATATTTAGTAATTGGTGAAATCAATAAAATTTAGTAATTGCTGAAATAATAATATTTAGTAATTGCTGAAATCAGTAATATTTAGTAATTGCTGAAATCAATAAAATTTAGTAATTGCTTAAATAATAATATTTAGTAATTGCTGAAATCAATAAAATTTAGTAATTGGTGAAATCAATAATATTTCGTAATTGCTGAAATCAATAATATTTAGTAATTGCTGAAATAATAATATTTAGTAATTGCTGAAATCAGTAATATTTAGTAATTGGTGAAATCAATAAAATTTAGTAATTGCTGAAATAATAATATTTAGTAATTGCTGAAATCAATAAAATTTAGTAATTGGTGAAATCAATAATATTTCGTAATTGCTGAAATCAATAATATTTAGTAATTGCTGAAATAATAATATTTAGTAATTGCTGAAATAATAATATTTAGTAATTGCTGAAATCAATAAAATTTAGTAATTGGTGAAATCAATAATATTTCGTAATTGCTGAAATCAATAATATTTAGTAATTGCTGAAATAATAATATTTAGTAATTGCTGAAATCAGTAATATTTAGTAATTGGTGAAATCAATAAAATTTAGTAATTGCTGAAATAATAATATTTAGTAATTGCTGAAATCAATAAAATTTAGTAATTGGTGAAATCAATAATATTTAGTAATTGCTGAAATCAATAAAATTTAGTAATTGCTGAAATAATAATATTTAGTAATTGCTGAAATCAGTAATATTTAGTAATTGGTGAAATCAATAAAATTTAGTAATTGCTGAAATAAAGATATTATTATTATTATTATTATTATTATTATTATTATAATATTTAGTAATTGCTGAAATAAAGATATTATTATTATTATTATTATTATTATTATAATATTTAGTAATTGCTGAAATCAATATTTTGTAATTGCTGAAATCAATAGTATTTAGTAATTGCTGAAATCAATAATATTTAGTAATTGCTGAAATCAATAAAATTTAGTAATTTCTGAAATCAATAAAATTTACTAATTGGTGAAATCAATAAAATTTACTAATTGGTGAAATCAATAATATTTTGTAATTTGTGAAAGTAATAAAATTAAGTAATTGGTGAAATTATAAATTGATAAAATTACTAATTTTAGTAATTGATAAAATTACTAATTTTAGTAATTGATAAAATTACTAATTTTAGTAATTGATAAAATTAATAATTTTAGTAATTTATTAAGTTACTAATTTTAGTAATTGATAAAATTACTAATTTTAGTAATTGGTAAAATAAGTAATTTTCGTTGTTAATAAAATTAGTAATTTTCGTAATTAAAAAAAATTAATTTTCGTAATTACTAATATTAGTAATTTTCACAATTAATAATATAAGTAAATTTATTCATTGGCTAAGATTATTAATCGTAATTGGTTAAGTTTTTAATTTCCGATAATTGGTAAAATTAGTAGATACCGATAATTGGTAAAATTAGTAATTTCCAATAATTAAGAAATTATAATTTTACTAGATACGAAAGTTCTTTGTTTACCGCAAAACATAATTTATTCATTGAATTTTTTAAGATAATAATAATGTTATAAAGTAAAAAAAAATTAAAAGTATTGTATTACACTAAAAGTAGGCAATTACTAATAAAATACAATAACTAATTTACTAATTATTTTGAAATAACTATTGGCTATTATAATTGAATATTTTACAAAAATAACAATTAAGTAATTTAGTAATGGTTAAAATTAGTAATTTAGTAAATTTTAATAATTACTGAATTAGAAAGTTACTTATTTAATGCTATAAGTAATTTGTAAAATTTAATTCTTTAAGTTACTAATAAGGTAATCATTAAAAAAAATTTAATTTTAGTATTTATCTACATTTAGACAACTAATTTAGTAATTTTTTGAAATTAATGATGTTCCTAAGGAATGATTTAATATTTAAAAAATTAATAATTTATAAATTTGCGTTATTAGAAAAAATAGTCAATTAGTGATTTCCTATAATTAAAAATTTGGCCTTTAATATATTCATAAAGTTCATAATTAGTCTTTTAATAATTTTCTAAAACTAAAGCTGTAACATTTTTCTCCAATTAAACGATACTGTTATACTTCAAGTAATAATTCTATAATGTGCAAAATTTTAATTTATCAGTTTTTATAATTTTAAACATTTGCAATTAAATAATTTGCGAAAGTAATTTAGTTATTTGCAAAACAATACTCACATACAAATTTTCAAAACTATACAAATTGGCTCAAAGCCCATAGTTAATCTGGAAAGTAGGAAAATGTATGTGGTGTGTTCTTCCATTGGTGCCCTTAGCTCGTGCTTATTTTGCTTAATAGTAAATCGAGCCCTGAACGTTGGCTTGAATTAGGGCCAATTAACGGTGCTTTTTGGTATTCATCCGCGATAAGTTTGGTATTAAAAATTAATTCCGCAAACAAAATTACGTTAAATTTCCTGTTCGGCAAGTCAATCTTATTTTTCCAATACCCAAAAACTTTTGTAAAGACAGCACGTCCTTATCTAACGTGGCATCGGAAACTTGCAAATTTGCGTACAATATTTTAAATCTTAAAGATATTTTAGAAATCCTATACAGATTTTGCGGTTTTATGAGGGCGATTTTCGTGTTGATTTCTATTTTGTAATGCTAGATTTTGGAACTGATTTACGCACCTATTTCGCAATTTTCAAGTTGATTTGAAGATCACTTATATCAAAAGTGACATAATTACCAAAAGTGTGTCAATCGGACCTATTTCTTAATGAATGTTACGAGCGAAATACAAGTTGGGAGGGGAGAAGGGAAGGTATGCAAATAACGCCTTGTAGTGAGGACCGGAGGAACTAAGTAGCACTGGTCAAAGTTAGTGTATTTTTGATTTTTCGTCGTTCTGTGGAGACCTTATCGCCATCTACCTTCGATTTAATACCATAGACTAAAAAAAGATCCAGAAAGGCAACAATAAATAGTCTTTTATGTGGTCGATCTCGAGCATTCAGTAAACCTTTAGCATACGAAAGTACAGGGATTGTCACACTTTTGGTAATTATGTCACTTTTGCCATGGACTAATTAACACAGGGACACCCCGTTCCCGAATATTTGCTTCGGGCGATTGTTAAATGTGCGCTCTGGCGGTATTGTTAAGAACTAACGGAAAACTAGGGTCAAACGGGGATGAGAAAAGGGGGGATGAACATAAAGCTAGTCAATGTGGCTTCCATGTTGTGGCGCGTAAAGTTTTGTTTTTCGGATTTAAATTAGCAAGAATTGTCCTTCTTAATTTGAAGATAATAGAAAATGAATTTTTCTTCATTAACTTATGAAACGATATTCATTTCTCAACTTAAAAAAAGGGAGAAAAAGAATTGAATGTCAATTTTGTTTCTGGTAAGTGTTTAGCAAGGCTTAATAAACAGCCTTTGTATCGCTATCAATTTCAGAATTTTGGTTTACGGAATGGTATAAAAAAAGTCCACTTTTACGCTGTTTACTGCTGTATCTTGAATCACTTTAACACGATTTACTTCAAGAGTTTTTTCATTTTTCCCAATAAAAATATAATCTAATGCTAAAAACTATCCTAAAACGTATTATCGCGGCAAAAAAAGACCGTTGTAAAAACTGAGACAGAAATTTGAAATTTTTCAAAAAACCGTTTTTCAGTTATTTATCATTTTTCGTTTTTTAGTGGACACCATGTACAACTGGGGCTAGTTAGATAATTATGGCCCAAATTGTTAGGACTATTCCGTAAAGAATGCTTTGAGGTTATATTCCCTTTAAAGCAAGTATCGGCTCTAGGTGAAGTAGCTCTTTTTTCAATAGATGTCGCTAGCGTCGAAATCAAAACAAGATGCTGAAGCTACATTTTGACCCAAAAGGCGGGACATAAAAGTATGCTTCGTTTTGATTGGCTCGTTTGTAAATTTGTCAATAACTTCAATTATAGTAATTGTTTACAATTTTATATGGGATATAACACTCTATAATGGCTCTCTGACGACGTTATTGTTTCGCTATTTTGAATTTTAGCTTCCTTGGCCATTAATAGATGGCTCCACGCTCTCCACGAAAGTCGCTTTTTTTCGAAGATTCGGATAGATTCATGGCCATCTCTAATAACAGGGGCCTGTTCATAATACAGGTGGCAATGATAGAGCCGACAGTTGCTTTAAAAATTCAGAAGTGATATTGAAATCTACTAGATGGCGGTAGCCGTTTCCTTCTTGTGACGTTTTAACCCGAGTAAAATTCTGTCGGGGGGATAAAAAGAGGAAGAGCATTTAACAACGGTCTTTCGGAGCTCACTATAGGAATAACATGGGAACGGGGTGTCCCTGTGTTCATTAGTCCATGCTTTTGCTTATGTCTATTTTTTCGGTAGAATGTAGGGGATTTAGAAAAATGTTTGTCCCTTCGATGGTCACTCCCCTGAAAACCTTTTCTTGACTCGCGACGGGTTTATCATACGGTTACTTCAAAGATTGGCATTAGTCATTCCTGACTGGGCAGATCTCCAACTAGCCAAGAGCAAAAAGGAGAACATACCGACACCGACCGTAGTTAACATACAGCGACCGCCCTAAATTTGTCATTCAAAGGGTTTTTGCTGGTGTCTCTCATTTATTATACAGCGTTCTTCTTTCCCCGCACGTGACCCTTTAGTTTTTTAACCTCGTTTCTGACAGATGGTCACTTAAGGCATATGTGGTCCGAGGAAATCTCCCCCGTCTCAGAAAGGATGTAATCATAATGGATCGCTCTACTTCGATCGGGAACGCGCAGAGCTGATATGCAGAGAGATTAAGTGCCCCAAACGTCTCAGGATAGAAACAACAGTTAAAAATTGTTGGGTCTTTCAATCAGGGCCGTCTTAAGGCATGGGCTAAATGGGATACAGCCCAGGGCCCCCAGCCAGTTTTAGGGCCCCGGAAAGGCCTGTCATACAGTCTCTACTCTAGGGATAACGGTTTAGTTGGTTAAATATTATTTATGCTAATTTAATATTACGTATCTTTTGGTTACGTCTAAAGTTATTTGACTCATCGCCACATCGCGTATCCTACGGTACCAACAATTTCTAAAACCTAACAGAGAGTCACTGTCAGTAAAAATCTTATTTTCAGTAGGCCTATGTTATACTTTTGAAATTAAAAGTTTTGGTTTGATTATTGTGTAGTTGAATTTAGACAACGGACATACAAAGGCTGACCGCTGAAGATCAAAAAGGTCTTAAGAAATAATTAAGTCCAGGGCCCCAAAAGGTCTTAAGACGGGCCTGCTTTCAATTATTGTTTCGTTTAAACAACAAATTGAAAATGGTCTTTTGAGTGAACGTGTTACACTGGTGAATTTAAAACTACTACCTTTTCTATATCAGGGTGAAAACCCCTCATGTATTGTCTAATTTTTCCTATCTTCGTATACTCACAATAGGCCGATAAAAATATTATCCTACGAGGAGATTCCCATCAGTACTTACCCGCGTAAACATGCAGAAAAAGAGGATTTCTCTGATTGGTGACGGTCGGAGTTTACCATAGAGGAAACGTATATAAAGTTCTAGATAAAATATTTCAAAGGGAGTGAATACGGAGGGGGAGGTGACAGCTAGCAGAAACGCGTAATTTCTGCAGGCTATCCTTATAAGGCGCTATCTATCGGTAAGAAAGCGAGAGCCATTGTCTCCTGCTTTAAAATTATACCAAAAGTCACCAACAGATGGTGTCTAAAGACTACGGCTAGCGTAAAGGTCAAGCACTTAGTACTAAAATGCTAAGAGAGCTCGCGCTCTTGGTCACGTGCCTTCCTCGGTGTCTGCTAGGTGTCAATTCCGTATTTTATGTTAGGCTTAGACGCCCCGAAATTTTTTTAGACCTTTATATACATTTCTTATAACTATGGAGTTTACGGCCAGCTTCGACAATTTTTTTTGCAGTCTAACGAATTCGCAATTCGCGAATCGGCAAGTTTGAAGCGATGGATTATCCAAAGAAAAGGTTTGTTAATGTTTTTGATAAATGTAAATTAAATAGCATTTAAATAAAACAGTAAACAATTCCAATTAGACGATTCATTTTATATTTTTAACTTATAATTTACGTGTTAATCATAAGAAACGTTCGTGTAAGGCCACGATTCTTGCTAAGGCTTATGTTTCCCACAAAAATACTGCAGCAGACGAAATTTGTTTTTAACGTTTTTTTTTTTTAAAAAATAATAAACTTTATTTTGGTACACATGACAACTAGGCCTTCGCACCATACACACCCTGATACAGATACTCAAAAACAAAACAAAAGAAAAAGAAAAAATATATATACAGAAAGATAAAAGTTGGCAGTCCTTTCGACTGTTCTCTCTTCTGTGTTTTTAACAAAAAAAAACAAAAAAAATGACTATTTATGTCTGCTTTGTATTCTACTTGCGCTTTAAAAAATACTGGCCGCGCGAAAAATAGCACAGATATCAGAAATGATTGCCATGTCTCCGTTTTGGACCGAGGTTTTCACCCCTTGTAGAGTTGTATCATATCTGCCTGTGTTTAGGGCATGAAAAAGTCTTGGCCTAACTGGTTGACCACGAACACAGGAGAACAGAATATGCTCCACTGTCTGGACCTCCTGAGTGTTACAACTAGTACAAGCATTCGACTGCTTTAAGTTGATAAGGAATAGTCTTTCATTGGTAGGTAAGCGATCACAGTTCAGTCTGGCCAGGAGAGAGTCCTCCCAACGGGGAAGCCTCAAGGCTGACAAAATGTCACGCGATGGAACTGGTTTGTAACAAACTCTATCCGTACTTTTTAGAAAGAGGTGCCACGCTGTGGTCCAGTTGTTTGACACTAACTGCAAACATCTAGTTTTCAGGCAATTTTTCGAATTTGGAAGAAACTCACTGATGAAGGGGGGACAAGAAACGAGAGAAACATCAGCACATTGGTCGGCCACCACATTTCCCGGCACTCCCACGTTTTTTTTTATAGTTTTGATATCTGTACATAGATGGCGCTGCTGTTGAACATACATAACTTCCCCTTCCGACCCCCTTTCCGAAATCCTCTAGTAGTTAGGTTGCCAGTTGCAGGTTAAGAAAGGCAAAATATCTAGTTCATTTGGCGGAAAGATATTGCCTCTTATTTCCGGTAAATCGGCGGCGGGAATTTATAATCTCTCCTTTTTACACACAATCCTAAGAGATTTGTGTGTAGCCGATGCCGCCGTATTCCACATAACTCTCCAAGAATTAGGCTTAGAAGGGCCAGGGATATCTCAATCCATGGTAGGCGTGGCTTAAATCGGAAGGCTTACTGAGGTACGTCAGCCGCTTGAAGCGTCACACGAATTCTGTTCAACTATCACTACGAGTGGCTTAGGCGACAGTACGTGCGATAAAGTTAGGTTAAGCTTAGTTACTTTAATTTTTTAAGTTTAGAAATGAAATGGATTCCTGTTGACTTAATTTATTTTTACTTAAAACAATGGTTAATTACAATTACTTAAACGTTTAAATAACCAATTTCAAAAATTAAAGATCTAAAACTTACTAAGCCTAATCATAAAAACGGTGCCAATTGGTCAAAATTGAACGTTAACGCTCCAGCTTCTTTACTTCAGCGACGCCAAGTTTGTCCACATTGAACTGAAATTAACCGTGATTTTCCTATTCCCAGTATTTACGCGTGCTTTTTAAAGCCTGAACAATGAGTCCCTTTAGATTCTTGGTCCATGCTTAATTCAAAGGAAATATTATGCCCTCGGTAACCCGTTGTAAATTTTTAAAATAGGAGCCCAAAAAGCTTATCATTTTTCCATTTAAAGTGTTGGTTGCATGAAAATTCGATAGTAATAAAATCGAATGAAAGAGGGCTTGTTTTGAAGCCCCTGAATAAATGTCATTGTCGAAACAAATTTGCCAGCCTAAGTGTACTAATTATCCGAAACTGACCAACAGCTGTTGGCTCGCGTGGCATGCGAGGCTTGCCACCACCCTCCTACGTATTGTAACCTGGCCACCTGAATTAATGGCTTCAAAAGCTGCTTGATGACTTAGGCCTAAGGTGGTGCCTTGGGTATTAGCCTAGCCGAATATTATTATTACCGTTAACCTCGGTAAGGGTTTACGGAAAGCGGAAAACGAACCCCTTAAAGCCACCAGAGCTTTCACCCAGTGCCACTAGTTGGAATCGAAACCTGCTCCTCTTCCTGCGAGGTGAGAGCGCTAACCACTCCGCCACCCAGTTCGGTAACGACATCTAACGGGGATTGAGGTTTCATTATTCGGTGGAATGATTTGCAAAAGCACTGTATAGATAGAAACGTGACTCATTTATCAGTGAAGTTTTTAAACAAAACATAATATACAGTTACTTAACGACATCTTATTGATTGTGTAAATATTCCTTTATCTCTTCACGTTAGGAACCTTAGCTAAACAGGGCGTTTTAGAGACGTCTGGCACAAATTCACAGGCGTGTTCTTTGGGTAAAAAGAAGTGAAAATGGTCCTAAGAAACGTTTTCCTAAATTGAATCGTATCCAAGTAATTGGCCGTCCAAAATCGGCCTCTAAAACGTCGAAAAACGCGCTCAAATGTGCAGCTTCTATTATTCCTCGGACCCAATTGTTTCCTTTCACTAAGCATTAGTTTTTTAAATCGATAAAGATAAGAAAATGATCACTAGTATAAAAAGTTCGTTATTAAAAGCGTCTGGGAGGCAGAGTTTGTGGATGGCCGTGAGGACAACCACCAATCCCCCAACGGGTGGTCGGAATACTTCCGCCACGGGTGTACCCACCCTTGTCCCCACGTATCCCCCCCGTTGGCGTGGCCGTTACACATATCTCACCCTGGTTAATCAGGTGGACGAGCGGACTGAATTTGTCCCACACGTTACTATCCCGAATAAAAAAAAATTCGTTATTAACTGAAAGAAGTATTCTACGAGTAGAAATTAACAATAACAATGTGTTCCATAGTGACCACGTCAATTGAAAGAAAGTTACTGATTGAATTTAGTTTTTTACTTCAAATGCCATAAGTACAAATTTAACTAAATTACAAAAAATGTACAAAATGATAACCTGGGGCACACGCAAATCATTCTTGAACCCGTTCGAAAATTCGAGGCGTGTTACGAATTCGTGATCGAAAACTATAGTTGCGCTCCCTAACGGCGGCGGGTGAAACCACTCGTCGGAGGTCATATTAAATGCACTGTGGGTGGAAGCAAGTTAGAAACTTAAGCAGACGCTTGACGTTATTAGACCCGTTTCAGTCGCGAATAGTTTCACAGCGATCAATAATGCGTTGTCGTAGGTCGTCCATGTTGTGGACTTAAGTCTTGTGTACCCATTTTTCAAGTATGCTATCGTAGCGATTTAAAATAATGACAAGGTGATTTAAATTGTATTTACAAAAGTGGTTCGAAATGGCCCCATTGGCGTGTAGGCAAGCTTGCACGCGTCTTCGGAAAGATTCTCGAACACGACGAAAGATTTCTGGCGTGTTTCGGATTGTGTCGCAGGCGTCAATTATGCGTTGACGTAGGTCTTCAACGTCTCAAACTTCAGTCTTGTATACGAAGTCCTTGATATGGGCCCCAAAGATAGAAATCACATGGGCTCAAATCAAGACATTTGGCTGGCCTTGCAACAGTTCCGCCTCAACCTATCCACCTCTGAGGAAGCTCGGCATCAAGATGAGCTCTAACCCGAAGGCTAAAATGAGGGGGTGCTCCGTCGCGCATAAACGATATTCGTTGTCTTACTACTAGCTATTGTGTTCAAGTAGCTCTGGTAAAGTGTCTTGTAGAAAGGTTAAGTATGACTTACCAGTTAGTCTTGGTGGTAGATAATAAGGTCCAATTAAATGGTCGCCAACAATTCCGCACAAGACGTTGATGTGACCTAACGGTAGTCGCTTGCGGATTTTCTCGCTGCCACTCATGACGATTATGTAAATTAAAGATTCCGTCACGGCAAAAATTAGCCTCGTCAGAAACTAGTAGCGTACTTATCCAATTGACATCGTTAGTCAGCTCCTGAAACCGTTGACAAAATTCCAATGGTCTTGGATAATCGGCGTCATTTAAAGGTTGAACCATTTGTAAATGGAATGAGTGGTACTGGTGTCCTCGAATTCAGATAATTACGCGATGAACTGAAGTAGCTAGGTCCCAGCAAAGGATGGGAAATGGAAATAGTATTGTCTAATTACAAATACATAAAATACACAGAAAAATAAAAAAAAACCTTTCGGGTCCATAGAACAAAACTATAGGGGCCGAAGACCTCAGGTTGGGAGAGTGGACATAAACATAACGTGTTTCTTTTGCTTGGTACAATGAGACAAGGGCTTCTCCAGGATTTAATTTCATGTGCGGTTTAAGCTAGACAACGATTTGCACGCCCTGTGCACCCTTCCCCCTTGGTTCATTTTGCACCCCTCGAATTTGGTTCATTTTGCACCCCTCCAATTTAGTTAATTTTGTACCCCCTTGGCTCATTTCAGCCCTTGCATTGAGAATAATTCTGCAGTGGGCCTTATTCCTATTTCCCTCAAGCGGCGTTTTTCGGAAGCTTGCATGGCAAAACAAGGTTGCCATGCATTTTTAGTTCTTAATTATTTTACAGCGAAAATGGAAACCTTGTTTTACAGCGACTTATTAACAGGTTTGCCATACATTTTCGATGTGAAATAATCTCGTTAAAGCAAGTAACGCGCGAGGAATTCTCGAACTTCCGTTATAAAGTTGATGACGCATTTTTCGTCACAGAGTTAGAAGTGATGTAATTTAAGTCATATATCCCGTGAACAAGGATTCAGTAAAGAAAATTCTATTGTGGCAAACCTATGAGCAGGAAACTATAGAGGTACACACTTGGAATGTCTTAGGTTCCATTGGGACGGTGATACGAAAGCGCGTCGAGAAAAAGGCGGGGCTTAACTATGTCAAGTGTTAGACGTAACACGACATTTCAAATTCATTGGCTCGAGGTTTGACGCGAAAAGAATGCGTCGTCATGATAACAAATAGGCGATCTTCCCGCGCAAAATAGGCTTAAAAAACAATGGATTTAAAAACCTCAATTTGTTATCGTACTTAATATTTTAAAGTAATTATAATGTTCTTCGCGAAAGAAGCGTAGTGATACCTTATTTCAGGTATTTGTATGGTTATAAAAGAGATAATAAGGTAAGCTAATAATATAATAACTAGTGTTGGGCCCAAACCGATATGAAATCGGTATCGGTCACCGATATCGCGACTTTCCCGATTAATCGGTTCGCGTCTAAAATACCGATTTTACCCGATTATAAAAAAAAAACCTTCCGATACCGATTTTACCCGATTTTTTTCCGATTATTTAAAACCAATTTTCTTAAAGTCCTGGTAGATGGCGCCACTAACCTTGACCATTTGAAGTTCAAACTTCAGTTGCGGCATGGAGAAATGGCGGTGGAGAGGAAGAGACGCCGTTTTCGTAGATCGAGATTTTTTTAAATCGGTAACATTAGTATTGGACCATTGATAATGAATTGTAAAATCGGTATCGGTGAAAAATCGGTATTAGTGGACTTCGGCAAAAAATCGGTATCGGTGAAAATCGGTAAAAAATCGGGAAAAACGGTATCGGTACCGATTTGCCATATCGGTAAAAAAATCGGTCTCGGTATCGGTTGAAACATGAAATCGGTATCGGTATCGGAAACGGTTAAATTACGATATCGGCCAACCCTAATAATAACAATGACTAGGCTTATTGACGAGTTTTCGTCGAATGAGGGTAGCGAGGCGCCAGAGTTTTTCTTGTGAGCTTTCCCGCTTTAAGACACGCCCGTTTCTACGACTTTCATCACGGCCGTAAAAATCTTCCTTAGACATTCCAAGTGTATACCTATACAGTTTAGTGCTATGAGTGATTATGTTACAAATACTAGAAGTAAATATTCTATCTTTTACGAGGGATGTATTCATTAGACTATTTGGCTAACACTATTTCCTTAAAACAAAATAACCTCACGGAAGAAAATATAGTATGGAGCGAAGGCCGTCATACATTCATTTTCAAATACTATTTCTTCAGTAAAATATGGTTTATCAATGGGTTAATATTCTTTCGGGGTATAATTTTTACATTTTACATTTTTAAGCGAAGTATTAGATTCGTTAAATTTCCAGGGGTCGGACATTCAATGAAATCACATACACTTTCCAAGAAATCCGAAATCCAGCCTGATTTCCTAAAAATCCTTAGATTTTTTTCAAAATCTTGAAATCCGGCATGAGATCCAGAAATCCGAAGGACAATCTCGAAATCAGGCAAAAAATCCCAAAATCCGACGATAAATCGAGAAATTGCAAAGCCGCGAAATCGACGTGAAATCTTGAAATTCAAAATCCGACGAGAAATCGAGATATCGCAAAATCTAACGATAATTCCCGAAATCTGAGACAAAAGTTAAGAAATCCGTAATCCAACAATAAATCTTGAAATCCAGCGTGAAATCACGGATTTCAAAATCCCGTATACATTTTTGTCGAATGCCATTTAGCAGGGAATTCGTGCTCAACGGAATCTGGGCGTCGAACATGTTTCTTCTTAGTGGCCTAGATGTAAAATTATCTCATAAGAAAAATGATATAAACATAATAAATATGGTTTATCAATAGGTTATTTTTATTTCGCGGTATAATTATAAGTAGTAAACTCGGTGAATTTTTATGCGAAGGTAAACGTTTAGTACTAATGGCCTAGGCATATAAGATATATATTTTAACCTTCTAGTACCATTTATTCTTTTGAAAACAGGCCAACTGGAAAATTATCAGTAATCATAAATAAGTTCTTAGTCTGGCTGTAAAAGAGTTTCGCAGTGACATTTCATTAACCGTTTGTCATTAGATTACCATTGTGTTAAATTGAATGTCCACTGCTTCTGTATGGATGAACCATGGAAGATGGACTGAAAACGGTGTTGTTATCGTATTTCTTGGTCATCTGGGTTAGAGCCTTTCAACGGAGGCCCTTTTGTTTCACGCAGGACCTTCTTTTATTCGGTGATAAATGACTGCTTGATTATATTGTTCCGCGACTAAGAAAGGGAACGGCCCCCGTGTGTCCCCATACAGCGAGACCGAGCTCGCATTTTATACCACGCAGTCTTCTACCAGTTGTCCAACCACACGCCGAGCATGGGCATTTTCACCACAACCAAAGCTCATTTCGCGAGCCACTCTTCTCCCGTAGAGCAGTTCGGATCATGTCTCTCTCCATTATACACTCGTAACATTGCTATTAAAGGGAGTATACAGATAATGGATCAAGGAAATTCGGGTTTCTGTCACTACGATCGCGCGTGAATTAATCAATTAAAGGTTGTTTCACTAGTATGGATCAAGGAAATTCGGGTTTCTGTCACTACGATCGCGCGTGAATTAATCAATTAAAGGTTGTTTCACTAGTATGGATCAAGGTAATTCGGGTTTCTGTCACTAGGATCGCAGGTGGATTAATCAATTAAAGGATGTTTCACTAGTATGGATCAAGGAAATTCGGTTTCTGTTACTAGGGTCGTGCGTGGATTAATCAATTAAAGGATGTTTCACTAGTATGGATCAAGGAAATTCGGGTTTCTGTCACTAGGATCGCGCGTGGATTAATCAATTAAAGGATGTTTCACTAGTATGGATCAAGGAAATTCGGTTTCTGTTACTAGGGTCATGCGCGGATTAATCAATTAAAGGATGTTTCACTAGTATGGATCAAGGAAATTCGGGTTTCTGTCACTAGGATCGCCCGTGGATTAATCAATTAAAGGATGTTTCACTAGTATGGATCAAGTAAATTCGGGTTTCTGTCACTAGGATCGCGCGTGGATTAATCAATTAAAGGATGTTTCACTAGTATGCATCAAGGAAATTCGGTTTCTGTTACTAGTGTCGCGCGTGTATTAATCAATTAAAGGATGTTTCACTAGTATGGATCAATTAAATTCGGTTTCTGTTACTAGGGTCGTGCGTGGATTAATCAATTAAAGGATGTTTTAATAGTATGGATCAAGGAAATTCGGGTTTCTGTCACTAGGATCGCCCGTGGATTAATCAATTAAAGGATGTTTCACTAGTATGGATCAAGGAAATTCGGGTTTCTGTCACTAGGATCGCCCGTGGATTAATCAATTAAATGATGTTTCACTAGTATGGATCAAGGAAATTCGGGTTTCTGTCACTAGGATCGCACGTGAATTAATCAATTAAAGGATGTTTCACTAGTATGGATCAAGGAAATTCGGTTTCTGTTACTAGTGTCGCGCGTGTATTAATCAATTAAAGGATGTTTCACTAGTATGGATCAATTAAATTCGGTTTCTGTTACTAGGGTCGTGCGTGGATTAATCAATTAAAGGATGTTTTAATAGTATGGATCAAGGAAATTCGGGTTTCTGTCACTAGGATCGCCCGTGGATTAATCAATTAAAGGATGTTTCACTAGTATGGATCAAGGAAATTCGGGTTTCTGTCACTAGGATCGCCCGTGGATTAATCAATTAAAGGATGTTTCACTAGTATGGATCAAGGAAATTCGGGTTTCTGTCACTAGGATCGCACGTGAATTAATCAATTAAAGGATGTTTCACTAGTATGGATCAAGGAAATTCGGTTTCTGTTACTAGGGTCGTGCGTGCATTAATCAATTAAAGGATGTTTCACTAGTATGGATCAAGGAAATTCGGGTTTCTGTCACTAGGATCGCCCGTGGATTAATCAATTAAAGGAGGTTTCACTAGTATGGATCAATAAAATTCGGTTTCTGTTACTAGGGTCGTGCGTGGATTAATTAATTAAAGGATGTTTCACTAGTATGGATCAAGGAAATTCAGGTTTCTGTCACTAGGATCGCCCATGGATTAATCAATTAAAGGATGTTTCACTAGTTAAAAAAAATGAAAATACACTGTCTCCACGCTCAAACCGGAAATGTAATTTTTTTTATGGGGCAAAGAAACAACTTCTCCAATACGAAATCGGAATTTAAGAAAACTTATAAATGGCGCGATGAAAGGGAGTGTAACGAAATTCATATTTCTTCCACAAACTCGCTGTTGATTGTTTTTTAGGGTGAAAAGTTTGTAGGTACCCCATTTCTACTTCCTAATGGCAAATGGGACATGCGCGTCTATCCCACAGGCGTTCCTCCGAGTTTAGTGGTCAAGATTATGCGTACAAAGAAATTTCTACTAAACCACTCACTGTTTAAACTTTGGAAAACGTCCTGTCTTAATACATGTATGGTGCACATTTGGTTAAGTGCGAATGGTGATTTGAAATTAAGTTACTGCTCCCTCAATTACTACCCTCACAATAACTACCCCAAATAACTTACCCCACAATTACTTACCCTACAATAACTACTCCCACAAGTACTTACCCTAAAATAACTACCCCCACAATTACTTACCCCACAGTTAATACCTCCACATTTACTACCCTTACAATTAATAGATCCACAATTTCTTATCCCACAATAACTTTCCCCACAATGAATACCCTCACAATTACTTACCCCACAATAAGTATTCCCACAATTACTTCCCTCAATTACTTACCGGACAGTTAATACCCCTTATTTACTACTTAAAATTACTAGACCAACAATTACTTACCCCACAATTACTGCCCCAAATAACTTACCCCACAATTACTACCCCCAATTACTTATCCCCAATTACATCTCACCAATTACCTATCCCCAATTACATATCACCAATTACTTACCCCCGATTACTTACCCCCGATTACTTACCCGCCATTACTTAGCCCACAATTTCTACCTTAACTATTACTTTACCCACAATTATACCCTCACAATTACTTACCCCACAGTTAATACCCCCATTTACTTACCCTACAATTACTACCCCCTCAATAAACTTAACCCCTAATAACTTACCCCACAATTACTAACCCCAAAATTACTAGACCTACAATTACTACCACCCACAATTTCTACCCCTCACAATTACTACCCCCACCCACAATTACTAACACTTCCTACTCCCTTTGAAAGTAAAAATAGACACAGGTTTAATTGCTCGGTCTTAGAATTACATAACAGCCTCTCTCCTCTCAAATTTGAGGGCTCATTTCGACGCCCAATGCTCAGACGGGCTTGAAAACGAGCGTAGTGTGCCCCTCTCCGGCCGACGACAAAATTATCGCTTCTGAGGAAGCATTTTTTCCTAGCAGCGGACAGCTTCTGGAGATGCCCACATAGTTTGGTCGCGTATACAGAGTCCATCTATTTCGGCCCCTGCGCCTGGGCATTCCCGCTTAAAGCGACGTTGTATACGCTGGTGGGTTTTATATATAAGATCCTTCCTTTGGTATGTGTCACCTACCGAGGAGTCTTTACACGAGTCCACGGACAGCTGTCTAGTAGAAGCGACGACAAGTTAATTAAAAGCATTTCCCTGGAACCCCGCTTTCCCTTACGTTCGTCGTCCCGTAGACTGCGCCGACCTCTATCACTCTAAGCTAAGGTTATAAGTAGACGCGTATAACGTTGTATTAAATGCGAAAGTACAATAAGTCCACTTACACGTATTATTTTAATGTTGCTATGCTGATCGAAATATTCGTAAAAATTAGTTTTATGTGGTAGGGTTAGCTTATTTAAATTAGTTTGATTTAAATCTTTATTTTAATCAAGGTATTTTTATTTAAAAAAGAATCATTGGTTTAAATCACATATTGTGTTTTAATTTATGAATAAAAATAGATGAAAAAATAATATATTAAATTTAAGTATGATTTTATTTAATTAAGATGATAGAAGTCCTAATAGACTGGAAAAGAACCATTTATTGTTCCAAAATGAATGGATTCAATAAAATCCAAAAAAATCTGCTTTAAATAAAAATAAAACCCCTGCTAATTGGCAGGTTTTTAGATAGATATTTCAATAAACTGATTAATAAATTTCATATAAGAAAAACGCATTTAAAACTCAAGTCGTTTAAAAATTGATTTTATGTGTTTAACTTATTGTTTATTTTTACGCTTAGATTATAAGTACTTACTTATATTTTGTATCTACAGTTATCTTTTATCCCAAAAATGTTAGTTAAAAAATCAAATTGAATATAATTTGACTATTCATGGAAATCTTCTGAATTTAAAAATTGAATGTGTCCTTGTAGTCTAAGGTTTATATAATATTTAAAATGTCTGTTTTGAAATATACTAATCAATTTTAACACCTATGAGTTCATTTTTGTCTCGTTCCTAAGTTGCCATTAAAAATAACTTTTTAATTTTTTTTCCCTTGGTATAAGCGTATGGGGAAACGAATATTCGATTATTTGATAAGGTGAAATAAATGTTCTATAATTTGATAAGGTGAAATAAATATTCTATTTGATAAAGGAGCAACGAATATTAGATTACTTGATAAATTTACTGTTAAAGTGATATAAGTTTTTAATGGTTTATATACATTAATTGGATAAGAACACATAACAAAATTTTGAAAACTACGGAATATTAAACAAATAGTCCTCCAAGGATGTTCCGGGCGGAAAATAATTTGAAACGTATTTTTGATTATTTAATAAGAAAAAGCAAATATTTGATTATTTAATAAGAAAAACAAATATTTGATTATTTAATAAGAAAAACAAATATTTGATTATATAATAAGAAAAACAAATATTTGATTATTTAATAAGAAAAGCAAATATTTGATTATTTAATAAGAAAAACCAATATTTGATTATTTAATAAGAAAAACAAATATTTTATTATTTAATAAGAAAAACAAATTTTTGATTATTTAATAAGAAAAAAACAGATATTTGATTATTTAATAAGAAAAACAAATATTTGATTATTTAATAAGAAAAAGCAAATATTTGATTATTTAATAAGAAAAACAAATATTTGATTATTTCATAAGGATAAATAAATATTTTATTATTTCATAAGGATAAATAAATATTTTATTATTTCATAAGGATAAATAAATATTTTATTATTTCATAAGGATAAATAAATATTTTATTATTTCAGCGGATATTCGATTATTTGATAAACAGAAACGTTTTTATGATTATTTGATAAACAGAAACGTTTTTATGATTATTTGATAAGAACAAGCGAATATTAGATTATTTGATGATGTGAAATGAATATTGGATTATTCGATAAGGAGAAACGAAAATTCGTGAACAACTTGTAGACGGTTTGGATTTTTTTAATAAAACGCTTTTTTTGGAAAATCTTAGCTTTTGGACATAAGATGTTATTGCCCTGAAGCAGCGATAGACACGCCATAGTTGGATGATATGCGTTTTCGATACGGGTCGGGCTTGCTCAATTCATTTCCTTTATTTCCTTCGCTCCCGTCTCCTATGAGATTCTCCATTTGCTCTTTAATTGATGCGAAGGAGTAGGAGAAAGGACCTCTTCGCTTAGTCGGCTAAATGGCCCAATGTTTTATCCCCCACCGGCTCCCTATTGTCTGACTGTTCATCCCCTCTTTTCACACCCCCCGTCGCGAAGGAAGGGAATTACATTCATTAAAGTTAAATCTTTCCTCGAGCTTCGCCATTAAGTGCCTTAAAGTATCATCGCCAAAATTAAAGAATTCTGACCAAAGTTTTAAAAAAATCGTTGTAGTCCAAAATTTGGAAAGATGTGTGTAGCAGCGCGGGAATATTAGAAAATGATATTTCAACTTGGCTTCTAATTAGCTTTTGATAAATGTTTGAAAAGAGAAAAACAGTACGAGGAAACGTGTAGCCCAATTATCCTCATTTCGATTTCAATGGAAAATTACATCAAACAACACTTAATTGTTATTACTCGATTTATGGGAAAGCAATTATTAAACCGTTTGATTTGAGCACGATAGCAATTAATTTCAATACGATTTTTTCAACGGAAACGTTTAATAAATGGAGAACAAAGTAAGGCGTTTCATGATAGTTCTAGTTTCGGCCGCTAGGAGTGGTGTGGAGGGTTTTGTAGGATAATAATAATCAGCTGGGCCAATCTAGCGACTTTTAATGCCTGTAATTCAGGTGGCTGACTTACAAAGCGTAGTAGGGTGGTGGCAAGCCCTTCTTGCCACGCGAGCCAACAGCTCCTTACACTCACTATAACTGTTAACATCCACAAGTTTTCACCCACTGCTACAAGCTGGGATCTTGCTGCGAAGTGAAAGTGCTAACCACTCCGCCACGTGAAATAAT
Source organism: Leiobunum rupestre (assembly GCF_980474605.1). Lineage (NCBI taxonomy): Eukaryota > Metazoa > Arthropoda > Arachnida > Opiliones > Sclerosomatidae > Leiobunum > Leiobunum rupestre. The sequence goes on from NC_143393.1 coordinate 52,321,420, forward strand.
GCGTGTTTAAAGGGAATATAACCTGCAAAGCAATCTTTATGAAAGACCCCTTCAATTTTTCAAATTTCCCTGTACAATAGCGCCAAACATTTTTGAAGCCAAAGGCAAGAGTGGCCAGAGCTGCAAAATGTTGGTGTTCCACACCAAATACCTGGGGTTATATTCCCTTTAAAAAAGTTGCTTTAGTCCAAAATAAATACCTTTGATTACCGGATTTTTTAAATTAAAAAAATATCAATTAAAAGATATAGATAAGGCTAACAGACTTTATATAATCAGATAAAGTTAAGTATGGTGAAGTGTGCTATGATATCTGTTTAAAAAAAGAGAAGCAAATTTTGTTATTCCTTAACAGTTAGAAATTTGAACCACAAGTTCACTAAAACTGACGTGATTGAAGCAACCAAAAGTGAAGTTTTTTATTGTAGCTTACTTTGTGTAATTTACTTGTGCTAATACAATACGTTTAATTGGGGAAATAAAGTGATGAATAACTAAATTTGCATTGCCCAAACACCAGGTTCTCTAAAAGTGTTTAGAGTAAGTAAGTTGAAAAAACTTCCGGAAAATTACCGAAACCTTTTTTAAGGAAAATTTTCAGTATTTTCTTAAAAAAAGAAATTGTTACTAATTACTTCCAATCTACTTAATTAGCCTCACAGGTTGAGTTGATAATTTCAAGGGTATAATTAGGTTATTCCAATTCAAAAAATAATAACAATCAATTTTATCTTACAGCTGACTTGAGTTAGTTCACAATTACTTTAACATTTTCAGTCTTAAACACGCACTGTTCATACACTTTAGTCCATTCACTCACGTTCCAAACGCGAAACACAATTTAACTCTTTTCTTGACCGAAGACCGAACAAACTAATTAAAACCGCAAAGTTACCTCATAACTTTTGACCGACACCAGGACCCCGTCCTGTAGTAGTTCGTCTGACAGCCAAGAACTAAGAAAGACTATATCTTCTATATTGACGGCAACGGCCTTATATACTTTTATTTTGTGTTTTTTATTTTGACCCGTCGAGATTTGACTAAAGTTCGAAAAATTGAAGAGATTATATTTTTTACCTGGTGGCGCTATATTATTACTTTGATATAGTTTCCGCGGGAGTTTTGAATAATTATCCTTTTTCTTAGCGTTATTAAAAGGTAACAATGAACTACTTTTTGTGTTTTAACGAAATTTTGTTAAGAATTTAACAAAAATTTAAAACAAAAAAAAACCGTACCAAAGAATAAACAAACAAAGTTCAATAAACAATATACACAGATATTGTATTAATCCGTTTAGTAAAAAAACCCGCCTTATCATAATGGTTCCTTTACTTTAATATTTGCCCTAAGGAAGTCAATGGCTCGGCGGTGAACTATCCGCATTGTTACAATGCGACCCGAGTTCAATTCCCGATCGCGATCAAATTTTACATTAAAATACTAAAATATTTAATTAAATATAAGATTAATATAATCTATTAATATTTAATTAAATATAAGATTAATATAATCTATTAATATTTAATTAAATATAAGATTAATATAATCTATTAATATTTAATTAAATAATAAGCACTCGGTCCGTCCCAAAGACATTGGCAAAAAGTTGAAGAGAAAACGCCCGTACAAACACAACAGACTCAACATCCACAACCATCATCACTCAAACACAACAAACTCAACACCCACAACCGTCATAACACGAACTCAACATTCAGTCATCCACAACCATCATGATACAAATTCAACACCAACAACCGTCATAACATGAACTCAACATTTACAACCTTCACATAAACATTGCAATAACGAAATATCCAATCAAACTGAGTTAAAACTGTCGCGACGGTGAGCGTTGACGAAAAAGGGACCAACGAAACCTAACCCAACCGCAAATCAATCCGTTAACGCTCACCGCCAACTCTTCGAGAAACTGCGTTCGCAGAAATTGAGAGAAACTGCGTACGCAATGATTACCGTTTGCCCCGAAAATGAGAACGCGTTCGCAGGCCTGACATACAGACAGACAGACCCACCCACAGACAGACAGACAGACAGATACGTTAATTGTATAACCCCTTCTAGGGGACTTTGTCCCCTCGGAGAAGTAAAAATTTGAAACATAAATTACTTTTTAAGGGTTTTTAATGTTTATAACTTTTTATCGATATAAAATGTCTAATAACAGTAAACATACTACAAAATATTAATAGTGTTACATTGTTAATCAGTTTAAACTAGTGTAGAGGTTTAGTTTTACTTTTAGATTCGAAAATATGAGGTTAAAAAGCCGCTTTATTATTGGCAAACCATATTAGACTAATCATGGAATGAAATTTTCCGGAACATTTTTCGACGTCCAACTCTATTTATAACCATTTTATCGATATTTTTATTTTTCAATTATTTTTAAAAACGTGTGTGTTGGAGGGACGAAAAATTCTTTATTACGCAAAATATCTGAAATTCCTGAATTTAGTAGAGAGAGGGAAAATTCTTAAACTTTTTCACACTTTTCTAGGAAAATACCAACCGTGATCGATTGACGAGGGAGGCAAAGAGTTGAGAGTTCAAACTTGTGAAACAAAATTTACTCGTAAGAACAACGCGTAGAAACATTACAATTCTGTACACGAATAATATCATGAACATTATTTATTTTCTTTATAGACAACACGACCTAATAGCCGTATCAATAAATCTGATTTGGGAAGAATAAATACACTTGCCGCTTGGGATTATCACGGTGTCCGAAGTAACGGCCTGGTTTTTGATTGTAAAAATGGTGTTAAGTCTAACTAGTTGATTACAGAATGATTACGATAAGCCTACGTGATTATGGTGTCATTACGATGGTGGTTACGCAGTGATTGAAAAGTGAATAGAAACTGATTACGAAATATTTATGGAGTTAATACAAAGTTATAAAGAAGTTGATTACAATGTGATTATGGGATTACTAGGTGATTACAGCGTAATCAAGACGCTATAACGATGTGATTACAGAGTGAGCAATTAGCGATTACGAGGTGATTACTTGGTGATTACAATCTTATCAAGAAGCGATAACGAGGTGATTACTAGGTGATTACAGAGTTGTCAAGAATTGATTACATGGTGATTACTTAGTTATTACAGAGTGATCAAGAAGCGATGGTGAATGAGTGAAATTACACGGTGTAAGTAGTGATGTTTCGTGTTAATTTAAATAATAAGGGGCTTTCACATGACCCGAACTAAATGGGAGCCATTACAAAAGTTTCTCTGGTACGTCCAGAAAGACATGGCTTCGCGGAAAAATAAGAATATCATTTTACTTTATTACGGAATTTTTTTTAGAGATTTTTAGGTGGAACTATTGTTATTTAATCTATTTTCCAAATTTAAACGACGGTCCCACGCAAGGTTGGTATAAAATATAGCAGAAATTAAATATGAAGTTTTGTAATTCGTTTCTCAAACACTATTTAGCAGACGACAGTTTCTAGAATACAGAGAGCTTGGAGTTTTAATTGTTAAGCAATGAACCTGGGGATGGTGTTGCGCTCTAGTGCCCATGATAGAGTGGGCTCGGCTTATTTGTATCAAAATGATACATTTTTGACACGGACACTTAAAACTTTAAAATTTCTAGGATAAGCAGTTTGAAAATAGTACAGTGTAGTAAATGTAGTAAAGTATAGTGTAATATAGTGTATTATAGTAAAGTGTAATATAGTGTAGTATAGTAGAGTGTAGTATAGTGTAGTACAGTGAAGTGTAGTATAGTTTAGTATAGTGTAGTGTAATATAGTGTGATATAGAGCAGTGTAGTGTAGTACAGTGTAGTACAGCGTAGGATAGTCTAATAAAGTGTAGTATAGTGTAGTGTAATATAGTTTATTGTAGTATATTGTAATATAGTATTGTGTAGTATAGTATTGTAGTAAAGTGTAATATAGTGTTGTGTAGTATAGTGTAATATTGTGTAGTATAGTGTAGTGTAGTGTAGTTTAATGTAGTGTAGTATATTGTAATATAGTGTTGTGTAGTATAGTATTGTAGTAAAGTGTAATATAGTGTTGTGTAGTATAGTATTGTAGTAAAGTGTAATATAGTGTTGTGTAGTATAATATTGTAGTAAAGTGTAATATAGTGTTGTGTAGTATAGTGTAATATTGTGTAGTATAGTGTAGTGTAGTGTAGTTTAATGTAGAGTAATATAGTGTGGTTTAATGTAGTGTAATATAGTGTAGTATAGTGTAGTGTAGTATAGTGTAGTGTAATATAGTTTATTGTAGTATATTGTAATATAGTATTGTGTAGTATAGTATTGTAGTAAAGTGTAATATAGTGTTGTGTAGTATAGTGTAATATTGTGTAGTATAGTGTAGTGTAGTGTAGTTTAATGTAGTGTAGTATATTGTAATATAGTGTTGTGTAGTATAGTATTGTAGTAAAGTGTAATATAGTGTTGTGTAGTATAGTATTGTAGTAAAGTGTAATATAGTGTTGTGTAGTATAATATTGTAGTAAAGTGTAATATAGTGTTGTGTAGTATAGTGTAATATTGTGTAGTATAGTGTAGTGTAGTGTAGTTTAATGTAGAGTAATATAGTGTGGTTTAATGTAGTGTAATATAGTGTAGTATAGTGTAGTGTAGTATAGTGTAGTTTAATGTGGTTTAGTATAGTATAGTATATTATGGTATAGTGCAGTAAAGTTTAGTACAGTACAGTATATTATGGTATAGTGCAGTAAAGTTAAGTACAGTACAGTATAGTGTAAAATAATGTAGTATAGTATAGTGTAGTGTAGTGTAGTGTAATATAGTATGGTATAGTGTAGTGTTGTGTAGTATAGTAGTGTAGTATAGTAGTGTAATATAGTGTAGTGTTGTGTAGTAAACTAGTGTAATATAGTGTAGTGTAGTGTAGTATAGTATAGTTTAATGTAGTTTAGTATAGTATATTATAGTATAGTACAGTACAGTACAGTATAGTACAGTGCTTTACAATATATTATATTATAGTACAGTTAAGTACAGCATAGTACATCACAGTACAATAAAGTATAGTATAGTATAATAGAGTATAATAGTTGTTTATTTTATTAAATTGTTTATTATATTAAAATATATATTATATTAAATTATTTATTATATTAAAAGGTATATTATATTAAATTATTTATTATATTAAAAGGTATATTATCATCAAGGGTTGCGAAGACATTCTAGTGCCAATACTACTCCACATTTTTTACGTATCTTTTACCACGGGAAAATTTCATATGTTGTGGAAGTCAGTCGTCCTGACTCCGGTTTACAAAAGTGGGTTCGCAGGCGATGTGAAGAACTACCGCCCCATCTCGTTACTTTGCTGCTTTGCAAAAGTGCTTGATTCGGTAATGCAAACCATTCTGTACAACTGGTTTAAACCAAATCTTGCAGACAGTCAGCACGGATTTGTAAAATCAAGATCATTGGAAACCAATCACATCTCATTTCTAAATGATGTTATGCCACAAGTCGCAAATCGTGGTCAGGTCGACGTCATCTCGATCGATCTGTCGAAAGCCTTCGATAGAGTTTCCCACCCTCTTTTGATCCACAAATTGCAAAAATACGGAATGGTGGGCATGGCCTCTGACTGGCTTAAAGACTATCTAAGCGGCCGCACTAACGTAATGAAATGCAACGGCACTGTCACCAATGTCTCTTTCCCTTCAGCCTGCGGTGTACCCCAGGGCAGCTCATTAGGTCCACTACTTTACAACATATATGCTAACGACTTACCATGCGTTCTACAACATTCCAAAATTATACAATTCGCAGATGACAACAAAATTTACAATACTATTATAGCTCGCAATGACAGCAACAACCTTCAAAACGACCTTAACATAATTAATATTTGGTGCCCTAAAAATAATCTTATTATAAACGAAAATAAAAGCCTGGCTACTACCTTTACACGCAAAACCAACAAAATTATGAGTAATTACACCTTAAATGACAAGGCTGTGTTGCGCACTAACAACTTAAAAGACTTAGGCATTATCCTTGACTCGGGACTCTATTTTAGAGAACACGTAGCGAACGTCGTCGGACGGACCAGACGGACGCTTTACGGAATCCTACGGTTAGCCAAGGAACTAAATTCTGTCTACTGTTTCAAAACACTTTTCTTAAGCCTAGTGAGAACAAAGCTCACCTACGATATGCTCGCCTGGGGAGGCTGTGCAAGTTACTTGATATGCAAGATCGAAAATGTGCAACATAAATTCCTGGAGTTAGCACACACTAATTTTCTCAAACACCTGCCCTACAGTTTCACCTACTTAAACAACCACTTAAGCCTGGAAACGATACAATCATTTAACAAAAAACGGGAACTAATCTTTCTTAAAAATACATTAAACAACCACTACACAATGGATCTCATGAATTCCCTTAATTTCCACGTCCCAAAAATTGACACCAGGCGAAAACAAACTTTCGCCAAATCCAACTTAGATTCTCCAATGTCTAGATTCCAAGATACATGTAATACATACAACGAACAAATCGATATATTCACTTGTAGAATCTCGGACATATTGAAACTAAAATCGTTGCCATAGTCACAGCCTCATCTTGTAAATATTGTATATTGATGTATATTGACGTTACTATTATGTTAACCCTACTTCAGTGTATCGTCTTGTAGGTACCCTTTGTACTGTTGCTTTACACTCTAAATAAACTATTTCATTTTATTTCATTTCATATTAAAGTGTTTATTATTTTAAATTGTATATTATATTAAATTGTATATTATTTTAAGTGGTTTATTATATTAAATGATTTATCATATTAAATGGTTTTTCATTATTATTACAACCTCCCAATTAACCCGACCAAATCTGTCAAGGTGAAAACTGATAATTTTAAATTTAAGTATAAAAGTGATATTAATTCAATTCCACGGAAATCTTCAATTAAAGAACTTGGAGTATTACATTCTTCTTTATAACAGTTTAATTCGGTCCAAGGTCGTGTACGGCTCACTGGCCTGGGGACTGGGGAGGCTGTAGTTCTTATTTGCTACAAAAAAATGAAAATATACAAAGAAAGTTCATTGAATATCTGCATACTAACTTCGTTAAAGGACACATATGTAAATACTCAAAATTATTAAAGGAAATCAATATAAATACGTAAAATGTCAGTCGTGAAAAAGTCGAGCTTATCTTTTTATATAAATTGTTAAATAACCAAATACAATGTGAAAATATTTTATCAAAAATTAACATAACTGTTCCTAACTCAAAGACTAGAAACACCAAATTGTACAATACCATTGTTAGTAAACTTAACCCAATTAATCGAATAAAAAAATGGCCAAAAAGCGCTGTGATATCATCGACTTATATAACTGTAAAAATTCTGAGATAAAAAAACTGGAATATGACTAAGCACAAATTTGCAAAAATATCGTTAAATCTGCATACTATGTAACATTTAGATTTTCATATTTTGACTTTTATATATATTACTACATGTGTATCAATTAGCTGCCCTCTGTAACTAGGGTTGTTTTGATATACAATAAACCTCAATTTCATTTCATATTAAATTGTTTATTATATTATATTATATTATATTATATTATATTATATTAAATTGTATATTATATTAACTTAAATATTATTTTATATTAAATTCAGTATTATCTTATATTAGCTTAAATATTATTTTGTATTAAATTCAATATTATCTTATATTAAATTCAATATTATCTTATATTAAATTCAATATTATCTTATATTAAATTCAATATTATCTTATATTAAATTCCATATTATCTTATATTAAATTCAATATTATCTTATATTAAATTCAATATTATCTTATATTAAATTCCATATTATCTTATATTAAATTCAATATTATCTTATATTAAATTCAATATTATCTTATATTAAATTCAATATTATCTTATATTAACTTAAATATTATTTTATTTTATTTTATATTAAATTCAATGTTATCATATAATACATTCAACATTCTCTTAAATTAAATTCATTTTAATAACAAATTAATATTAGGGATGCACCGATATATCAGAAACCGATATATCGGCCTATTTTTCTAATATCGGTATCGGCCAATATCGGATTAATAATAATAAAAATAAGGAAATTGTCGATTAACTAACTAATGATAATATTTTATTTGATTGGCCGCGCCACGGACGCCAGAGTTCAGAAGCTAGATCATACCTTTTTTAGACAGGGGGTTACGAGTTTAAACAAGTAAAAAACAACGATATTCGATTTGTGATAGGAAATATATCACGTAAAATGAAAAGAAACATATTCGGATATGCTTTTTTTAATGAAAAATAAGAATAAAATGCTATGACAGTGTACGGAACAATCTTGTACAATGATTTTATCATATACACTTCTGTCATGATAGCTAACTTGGTTAATATCGGCTGTACCCATATCGGTGCATCCCTAATTTATATATAATTCGAATATTGCTGTCGACAATACTAATTTAAACCAAAACTTTTCTTATAACCAGGCAGTTTATTATTCAAACACATATTGCAATCTGACTACAAACGGGTCTAATATCAAAGAAGCATTCTACTGGAGTTGACAAAATCCCTGCTTTTATTGTAAAAGGTTGCGGATACATTCTGGTGACTCTCCTAAAAGATTTATCTGGCTTTGGAAATTTCCTTTATTGTTAGTCCGATATTCAAAAGTGGTTTCTCTGACTTTGGAAATTTCCTTTATTGTTAGTCCGATATTCAAAAGTGGTTTCTCTGACTTTGGAAATTTCCTTTATTGTTAGTCCGATATTCAAAAGTGGTTTCTCTGACTTTGGAAATTTCCTTTATTGTTAGTCCGATATTCAAAAGTGGTTTCTCTGACTTTGGAAATTTCCTTTATTGTTAGTCCGATATTCAAAAGTGGTTTCTCTGACTTTGGAAATTTCCTTTATTGTTAGTCCGATATTCAAAAGTGGTTTCTCTGACTTTGGAAATTTCCTTTATTGTTAGTCCGATATTCAAAAGTGGTTTCTCTGACTTTGGAAATTTCCTTTATTGTTAGTCCGATATTCAAAAGTGGTTTCTCTGACTTTGGAAATTTCCTTTATTGTTAGTCCGATATTCAAAAGTGGTTTCTCTGACTTTGGAAATTTCCTTTATTGTTAGTCCGATATTCAAAAGTGGTTTCTCTTCGGAGCCTAGGGGATCCACGAACTATCATTCAGCCATAAAAACGTGTTGGGGTTATTGGTAATAGTTAGTGTAGGGAGCTGTTGGCTCGCGTGGCATGAAGGGCTTTCCACCACCCTCCTACGCATTGTACATGTAACCCGGCCACCTGAACTAATGGCTTTAAAAGTCGCTCGATGAATTAGGACTAAGGTGGTGCCTTGGTTATTAGCCTAGCTGATTATATCTTCTCTATGTGTTTGCAAAATTATTTGACAGCATCATGGTGTACTATGATGAACCCATTGAGTTGGGAATATTAATCTAGAGGTCCAATCGAAACGTCGGATTTCAGTATTTCGCGAAACAAGTTTTTAAAAATAAGAATACTGTCGTCTGCTCCCATCGGCGTCCCAAATGACGAGAAAACGTTATCATTCTACCCGTGGCGCCGTCTATCTCTCAATGATTCGTTCAAATAAGACGCGTTTTCAAGCAAAAATATTTTTTTTCTTCAAAATAATGGATGGCGCCACGGGTCATATGATAACGTTTGCTCGTCATTTTAGAGCAGACGGCACATTCGTATTTTTCAAAAACTTGTTTCGCGGGGAGCAGATTTGATTGGATCTCTAGATTAATATTCCCAACTCAATGGATGAACCTCCCTATAGATTCAACCAAATAAATTGTTGTCTCATTTACTATAAAAACTCAAGTCATTAAGTATGCGTATAAAATTGATCACGCTAATATAATAAATAAATAATAATCAGCTAGGCTAATACCCAAGGCAACACTTTAGGTCTAAGTCATCAAACGACTTTTAAAGCCATTAATTCAGGTAGCCGGGTTACAATGCGTAGGAGGGTGGTGGCAAGCCCTTCAAGCCACGTGAGCCAACAGATCCCTACACTAACTTTTACCGTTAACCTCCACAAGTTTTTATGGAAGGGGAAACTGAAGAACTCGGGGAAAACCCCTTAAACTAGTGGGGAGAGAACTTGCAAACAAAACGCAGAAGGAGTAGTTTTGAGTTTCCACCCTGTGCCATAAATTGGGACCGAACCCGGTTCCTCTTGCTGCGAGACGAAAGTGCTAACCACTCCGACACCCCACCCGAAAGGACTTGATGAAGGACTTGATGAAGGACTTGGGTGTTCTTTTTGACAACGGACTTCATTTTAGAGAACAAATACATAATACCTTAATCACTTGTAAAAGACTGGTGGGAGTTTCTCTAAAATTTTCCAAAAAAACTTCATTTTGATATTTCAATTGGTGAAGAATTTCACTATAAATTGCAGTGGACTGCTCACATATAGGGCATCCTGGAGTGTATTAGTCTTACTGATATCGGCACATTTCCGAATACAGCCAGTTCCTCCCAAGTACTGGTCTCTGGCTGAAATTCTGACTTGTGATATCTGTCTCTAGAGATAGAAATGAAAGAATACAAAGTGATCAATAATGTAATTCCCTCTTCAAAACTGACATCGGAAGTAAATATATCTGTACCCCATCATTTGACTAGAAATACCGCTTTGTTTCAAGTTGGAAACTCTACCGTCAATCCTCCCGCACAATAAACCTTTCATTAATTCATTCATTCAACCAATATTATCTTATATTAAATTTTATAACATATTAAATTGTATATTATTTTAAATTCTATAGCATATTAAATTGTATATTATATTAAATTCTATTACTAATTAAATTGTATATTATATTAAATTCCATAACATGTGAAATTGTACATTATATTAAATTCCATAACATATGAAATTTTGTAGTATATTAAATTCTATAACATAATAAATTGTACATTATATTAAATTCTATAACATATTAAATTGTATATTATATTTAATTCGATAACGTATTAAATTGTGCATTATATTAAATTCTATAACATATTAAATTGTATGTTATATTAAATTCTATTACTAATTAAATTGTATATATTAAATTCCATAAAGTATTAAATTGTACATTATATTAAATTCTATAATATATTAAATTGTATGTTATATTACATTCTATTACTAATTTAATTGTATATTATATTATATTAAATTATATTACTAATTAAATTGAATATTATATTAAATTATATTAGTAATTAAATTGTATATTATATTAAATTCTATTACTAATTAAATTGTATATTATATTAAATTCTATTACTAATTAAATTGTATATTATATTAAATTCCATAACATGTGAAATTGTACATTATATTAAATTCCATAACATATGAAATTTTGTAGTATATTAAATTCTATAACATAATAAATTGTACATTATATTAAATTCTATAACATATTAAATTGTATGTTATATTAAATTCTATTACTAATTAAATTGTATATATTAAATTCCATAAAGTATTAAATTGTACATTATATTAAATTCTATAATATATTAAATTGTATGTTATATTACATTCTATTACTAATTTAATTGTATATTATATTATATTAAATTATATTACTAATTAAATTGAATATTATATTAAATTCTATTACTAATTAAATTGTATATTATATTAAATTCCATAACATGTTAAATTGTATGTTATATTAAATTCTATTACTAATTAAATTGTATATATTAAATTCCATAAAGTATTAAATTGTACATTATATTAAATTCTATAATATATTAAATTGTATGTTATATTACATTCTATTACTAATTTAATTGTATATTATATTATATTATATTATATTAAATTCTATTACTAATTAAATTGTATATTATATTAAATTCCATAACATGTTAAATTGTATATTATATTAAATTCTATAACATATTAAATTGTATATTATATTAAATTCCATAACATGTTAAATTGTACATTATATTAAATTCTATTACATATTAAATTGTATATTATATTAAATTCAATAACATATTAAATTGTCAGTTATATTAAATTCTATAACATATTACATTTTATATTATATTAAATTCTAGGAGATATTAAATTGTATGTTATATTAAATTCTATAACATATTACATTTTCTATTATATTAAATTCTAGGAGATATTAAATTGTATGTTATATTAAATTCTATAACATATTACATTATATATTATATTAAATTCTAGGAGATATTAAATTGTATGTTATATTAAATTATATATCATATTAAATTGTATATTATATTAAATTCTAAAACATAATAAATTGTTTATTATATTATATTATATTATATTATATTATATTATATTATATTATATTATATTATATTATATTATATTATATTATATTATATTATATTATATTATATTATATTATATGATATGATATGATATGCTATGATATGATATGATATGATATGATATGATATGATATGATATTATATTCTAAAAGAACTCTGTATGGCACACTTCGTCTAGCGAAAGAGCTAAATTCCATCAATTGCTTCAAAACCTTGTACACAAGCCTTGTGCGTTCAATAATAACTTACGATTTGCACGCCTGGGGGGGGGGGCTGCGCTCAATACTTGCTTCAAAAAAATTGAAAACGTTCAAAACAAGTTCTTAGAACTTGCACATACGAATTTTCTTTACCGTATGCCATATGACCATGAGTCACTTCGAAACCACTAGGGCTTGGAGACGATAAGATTATACGCATTCAAAAGAGAATTAATATTTTTAAAAAAGGTTCTATTTAAACCGAACCTATTCGAATTAACTCCATCACTAAATTTTCATGTACCGACCATCAATACCAGACAAAACATTACTTTTGAAAACTGTAAACCATTAACTCCATTACTAAGGTTTCAGAAGACATTAGACATGTAATAGCTTTAGTGAGCAAATTGAAATTTTCTCATGTAAATACAATGATATACTCCAACTAAAATGAATCTTGCTAATCTATATTATAAGGAGCGCTTGGTACGTCGGTCGTCGTCGTCGTCGTACGTCCGAGCTTTCTGCTATGTTTGCTTAGTCTGTCATGAAGCCAAAGGCGGGGCGGCGAGGAAAAAGCGACCCGCGGAACAGAGGGAAACCGAGACTGCCTTTCGCTTCGTTACTGAGGTGGTTCGACTATTTTCTCAAAATCCGTCGCCCCTGAGAGTTGGGCCGTGTTTGTCCCAACACGCAATACACGCGAAATTTTCTCTCTGTTTTCGCCGCGAATTTCGGAGGGGAAGGGGATCGTATGGGATAGTTTCGGAAACGGGGAGGGGGGGGGGGGTTTCGGGGTCGTTCCGATTTGTAAGTCCCGTGGCGCTCTCGGCGTACGTTAATTTTTTTTCAAAAAGGTTTATTTAAAAAAACAAACACAATTACAAACTGGCATATTTACATATTTACAATTCAGTATTCTTTAAAATACAAACAAATTGACAAGATCGGGATTAAGTGTGATTTTTTGGGTGCAATCTATCTGGCATATTTTACCGTTTATTCCCATTCGACCGAAAGAATTTTAAAATGTAGCCCAATTGGCGGGGTGATTTGGTATTTTATTTATAAGGTATGTACTATCGAAGATCCATGTTTAGGTTAGGTTAGGTTAGGTTAGGTTAGGTTAGGTTAGAGTTGGTTAAGTTTACTATTTCAGTTTTGGTTCAGTTACTTTTCTTGACTAGGTGAAGATAAAAATATAATTCATGCTCATTCCATTTTATTTTCCGCTCCATTGCAAACGACTTCAGTAACTAAATGGAAAACATAGCAAAAGCCAATTTATACAGCAGCGTTCGGTCGAATGGGACACATAAAAACCGCACGTTTCGGCGGAATTCGGTCGAATGGGGCACCTCAAAAACCGCTTTCGGTCGAATGGGACTAAAGCTATTTTACTTTCTTTTAAAAAATTTATAAAATTACACTAATTTCTCTTCTCCATTTCTTGATGGTAAGTGCATATTCTTCATAATTTTATAAAGAAATTTTCTTTTATCTTTTGTTTCATGTTGGCATTTCCTAAATTCAAGGCTTCGTTGTATGCAAAATATGTAATTATTTTTCCAATATCATACAATAATTGTGTCACATGTAGATATTCTATATTTCGTTCCACAACGTTATACCAATATTCAATGTTTTTAAGGTTAAAATCCTTATTAAAACTTGGAACTATTTTTTTAATTTGTTCTAAAAGAGATTTGGTCATTTCACATATGTTTGAGGTTTCCTATTTCTTTGGAGCAGAAGGGACACATTGGGGACAAATTAAAAATTTTATGCGCCACATTTGGTGTTATTAGATTTCCCTTCAAGGTTCTGTACAATATGTTTGATTTCTTACCAGTGAAATGGTAGAGCCAAATGCTTCTGTAGTTAATTTTTATCTCATCCCCAGTTAAATTAAATAGTTTTAAAGCACTATCTTTTAAATTTTTCATATTTTTACAATAAATTATATTTTTTACATCGGCTTTTTCGCATTCTATCAATTGTTTTAACTCTTTCTTAGCTTTTATTTTTATATCGCTATAATATGAGACAGGATCAGGAGTGCCTTCTTCCGGTTTGAGTCTATTTGATCGATTCCCAAATGATCGAACGGGTCCCATTTGATCGAATTTCCATTTGATCGAATTGCATTTGATCGAATGGCATTTGATCGAATTTCCATTTGATCGAATTGCATTTGATCGAATGGCATTTGATCGAACGAAATTTGATCGAAAGCTACTGTAGGGTAAAACTACTAGTTTTTGGGAGTAAATCGAAAAGGCAACGGTGCATACGCGCCTACGGCGCGCGTACATACACCTAACTTAACCTAACCTAACCTGACCCTATTTATATATATCAAAAACAACGGGCCGTTATCGTCGATGTCACAAAAAATTCCATCATATAGTGTTTAAAGTAAAAATCTCTTAATCTTTGTGGCTTAATACAGTTAAAGCAATGAATTACTCCATCATTATTCCTTCTGCACTTAAGCAATGAATTATTCCATCATTATTCCTTCTGCACTTCATATTGACATTCGGTAAATTAAAAACATACCAACTGGTACTATAAATACTTTTGAATTCGATCAAATAGTATTCGATCATTTGAAGGTTCGATCTTATGAAACAAATGACAAATGGGATTCGATCAAATGGAATTTCGATAAATTGCAACGTATAATGATCGACTGTCGATCACATATTTTTCGATCAAATGGACCAACACCATTCTTCCTAGGTATATATTTCATCTATGGGAAAAGACTTTGCAATGTCAGTGACAAAATTTTTAAATTCTCGGTTTAGTGCTCTCTGGGGAGGAAAACTAATATTTAGGCCACCTTTTAAAAAAGGGTTGCACCAAAGCTTTGTATTTTTATTAAAAATTTGGTGGATAAAAAGGAATTTTAGCTCGATCCATTTCTTGTTAAATTCGGTTTCTGTAGTAAATGGATTGTGCTGAATTGGTAAACTAATAAACTGTTGTAATTTAACCGGTTTTCCTAATTGTAATTAGATTTTCATTAAAAAGCTAAAAACATCAACATAAAATTGTGGTATAAATTTAAAATAAAAATCAACATTTTTAAAACAGAAAACTACAGCCTCCAAACCATAGTAATTGGTTTTCCTTAGATGATAATTGAAGAAATGTAATTCTGCACTATGACTAATTTTATAGCACATAAAACACATATGAAACTACATTTATATTTGTTTGAATAAATAAATCTTGTTCTAAAGTAAAAGTAATTAGATTTCTTATGTGAAATGTTTTTTCAGCGTTTCAATTCATTCCTCAACGCGATTTTTCGCCTCGGTGCAAACTAGGCTTTATTAAGGGAAGAAAGCAGTTTAGTCATTCAAACGAGAAGGGATAATTAGCCGTGGCAGGGAAGCCGAACAATAGAGGACTCTATTCAGCGACTAATAAAGGACGAATAAGCTCCTTTTCTATACCAGCGGCGAGAAAGGAATTTTAGCATAACTTGGCCATCTTTAATAACTTGGACCTTTCAGCGGCAAAAACAAAGTTTGTCCGCAATCAATACGAGGTATTCCTTTACCTTTTTCCACTATGGAACTTTTTTTTATCAATCTAAGTCGAGGCTTAAGACGAAACTAATGAAATCGATACCCTCTCCGCTAATTGCATCACCGTATGCGTTAATTAAACTTATTAATTAAACTTATTTAAGGTTCATGCAAGTTAAATTCAATATTTATACAAATCCCTAACCAAATTACATTATATAAATACTAAACCGATATTTACATTATATAAATATTATATCGATATTTACATTATATAAATATTATATCAATATTTACATTATATAAATATTATATCGATATTTACATTATATAAATATTATATCGATATTTACATTATATAAATATTATATCGATATTTACATTATATAAATATTATATCGATATTTACATTATATAAATATTATATCGATATTTACATTATATAAATATTATATCGATATTTACATTATATAAATATTATATCGATATTTACATTATATAAATATTATATCGATATTTACATTATATAAATATTATATCGATATTTACATTATATAAATATTATATCGATATTTACATTATATAAATATTATATCGATATTTACATTATATAAATATTATATCGATATTTACATTATATAAATATTATATCGATATTTAACCAATATAATAATTTTACCGATATTTAACCAATATAATGATTTTACCGATATTTAACCAATATAATGATTTTAAATACAGATATTTAACCAATATAATAATTTTACTGATATTTAACCAATATAATGATTTTAAATACCGATATTTAACCAATATAATAATTTTACCGATATTTAACCAATATAATGATTTTACCGATATTTAACCAATATAATGATTTTACCGATATTTAACCAATATAATAATTTTACCGATATTTACATTACATAAATATCATACCGATATTTACATAATATAAATATTATATCGATATTTACATTATATAAATATTATATAGATATTTACATTATATAAATATTATAAAGATAATTACATTATAAAATATTATAAAGATATTTACATTATATGAATATTATATAGATATTTACATTATATAAATATTCTATCGATATTTAACCCATATTATGATTTAACCGATATTTCACCAATATAACGATTTTAACGATATTTACATTATATAAATATTCTATCGATTATGCATTATATAAATATTCTATCGATATTTGCATTATATAAATATTCTATCGATATTTACATTATATAAATATTATATCGATATTTACATTATATAAATATTATATCGATATTTACATTATATAAATATTATATCGATATTTAACCAATATAATAATTTTACCGATATTTAACCAATATAATGATTTTACCGATATTTAACCAATATAATGATTTTAAATACAGATATTTAACCAATATAATAATTTTACTGATATTTAACCAATATAATGATTTTAAATACCGATATTTAACCAATATAATAATTTTACCGATATTTAACCAATATAATGATTTTACCGATATTTAACCAATATAATGATTTTACCGATATTTAACCAATATAATAATTTTACCGATATTTACATTACATAAATATCATACCGATATTTACATAATATAAATATTATATCGATATTTACATTATATAAATATTATATAGATATTTACATTATATAAATATTATAAAGATAATTACATTATATAAATATTATAAAGATATTTACATTATATGAATATTATATAGATATTTACATTATATAAATATTCTATCGATATTTAACCCATATTATGATTTAACCGATATTTCACCAATATAACGATTTTAACGATATTTACATTATATAAATATTCTATCGATTATGCATTATATAAATATTCTATCGATATTCGCATTATATAAATATTCTATCGATATTTGCATTATATAAATATTATATCGATATTTACATTATATAAATAATATATCGATTTTTAACCAATATAATAATTTTACCGATATTTAACCAATATAATGATTTTACCGATATTTAACCAATATAATGATTTTAAATACCGATATTTAACCAATATAATAATTTTACCGATATTTACATTACATAAATATCATACCGATATTTACATAATATAAATATTATATCGATATTTACATTATATAAATATTATATAGATATTTACATTATATAAATATTATATAGATATTTACAATATATGAATATTATATAGATATTTACATTATATAAATATTCTATCGATATTTAACCCATATAATGATTTAACCGATATTTAACCAATATAACGATTTTACCGATATTTACATTATATAAATATTCTATCGATATTTGCATTATATAAATATTCTATCGATATTTGCATTATATAAATATTCTATCGATATTTGCATTATATAAATATTATATCGATATTTACATTTTATAAATATTATATCGATATTTACACTATATAAATATTATATCGATATTTACAATATATAAATATTCTATCGATATTTAAGTTATATAAATAATCTATCGATATTTAAATTATATAAATATTGTATTGATATTTACATTATAAAAATTATGATTTTACCGATATTTCAACTACTTAAATATTATACCAATATTAAAGAAATATCACTATTTAACCTATTTTTTCTCTATTTAAAAATAATACCGATATTAAACTAATATAACGATTTTTACGATATTTCATCTTAGTAGAAGGAAAGTGAGGGCGAGGCTCCGATCCCAGGTTCAGGTTTAGGTTCGGGATCGAGATCCGGGATTTAAGGGATGAAATGGGGGTAAAATCGTCAAA